>NW_028277112.1:5613235-5918382 GCF_059951505.1 Python bivittatus
CACAAAACTGCAAGGAAGCTTTAATATACTACAAATTGGGCATGAGTCATTAGTGCAATGTGGCAACTAAAGAAGTTAATGCAATCCAACAAAAGTACCATGCTCATATTATAAGATGAAATGATGCCATTCTGTTCTGCTTTAATCAGATCACATGGGGAGTCATTTGCTTACAGACACAGTTTAAGAAGGTTTTGACAAACATAAGCATGTACTGTACAAATGATGAAGACGGGTGGTGAGGGATATGGGGACTAAGCCTTATAATGAAGCTTAAGATTAGTTTAGACTGAAAAAGAGAGAAAACAGGCAATTAAGAGATGATCTAATAAAGTTTAGACTTAGGTTCTATCATATAGATGGTGGAATAAACATGTTTTCTGTTGTTGTTTATAGGGTCCAAAAGTAAGAATGATTTGACAGTTGAACAGACTGCTTCTGAGTGGTCAATTCTTCATTTGTTGGAGATTATGAGCAAACCCTAGATGTTCACTTACTAAGGTTACTGTAGCAGAAGGTGCGGGGTTTTTTGTTTTTGCATTCATTCATTCATTCATTCATTCATTCATTCATTCATTCATTCATTCATTCATTGTATCAGCAGGGAAATGGACTTTTATGATTATGCCACATCTGCTAATCTTGACTGGCAGAACTTTCTCAGCAGATTATTACAGTTCTCTTATGTTAGAAACAAGATAGCTGTAAAGGAATACGTGGCTTAAATCCTTTCTCAGTCTATGTACCCTTCAGATTTCTATCATTACTGAGAATTATAGGAGTTAAGATAAAGATAACTGGGGGATATCCAGGTTGGAGAAGATTGAATTAGAAGGATTAAGCAACCTAGTCCATTATCCTGTTTCAGGCAAAGCTCTGCAGCCAACTATGGTTCCTAAAGAGTTGTCCATATGGACTATATATCTAAGTATCTCTTTCAGAATTCTGAAAAGGTCTTAGTTTAGAATGAATCAAGAACCTTGTTGCCTACTCCTTCCAAAATTGAAAAAAAAAGTGTTGTATATCTCAACCCCAGTCCATAATTTAATTGTAATAGGAAGCACAAAGAGCTACTACACTATTGTCACAAATGATTCCATCCAGGAAAATTCCTAGTAGGGATGTGCATGTCAAGATCTGTCTGAACAAATGGGCCCCACTGATGATGATTTATGGATTTGAAGATTAAGACAGACTTGGGTTAAATGAGGGGCTGAAGGGACTTGTATAGCATCTACGAGAGAGAGGGGACAATAAGATTGTAACTATCTGTTGAAAAGAAGGACAGAAATCACTCATATATTTCTTTACTTTATTTTTTTCTCTTTTTCATTTCTTGCACTTTCTTATTTCTTTCTCTCTTTCCTTTTTTTCTTTTGGTTTGTCTTTTATTCTATGAAAAAATTCTTAATAAATATAAATTAAAACAAAAAACAAATGGGCCATATTGGGTTTAACTTGAATGTATCTCCAGATAAGTAGATATGTCTTAATGGTCACTGTTTAGTCCCATATATGACCTTCCACTTGGTGACACTTTTATGATAGTGCCCATCAATCTTTCCTGAAATTACCATGGAACAATGTTGCATTGGTGTGGGAATAGTCAGTTATATTGCCAAAATCAAAGAGTGTGAGAGCCAAGAAAAAGGGGATGAAAGTTAAAGGTGCCAGCCTTGTGAGGTAGTCCAGACAAGAAGCACACCCAGAAGTACTAGCTCTACTTTATTGTAAGGTTACAGTAACAAAATCTTGCAAATCTGAAAGTACATTTCTTCCCCCTCACCTTTATAGCCCGAGAAACTAGTGAGGGTCCCTTCTGAGATGTTTGCCATGCCCACATTCCTTCTGCGGGCTAAGCTGCCACTTATCTGACCATTGCCCTGGCTGTGGCTCTTCTGCCTGTCTCCCAAGGTCATTCCCACATCCCATTACAAAAGGGGATGAAATCCTCTAGGATGAATATGAATATTGATCTTTTAAAATAATATATCCAATAGGGAAAATACAAAATGAATGCAATTTCAGGGAAGGAAACGTGGACAAACAAATCATATTGGAACAGCTGCAAAACAAAATTCTTGCATATCCATAGTTCCCAACCTAACTATATATACTGGAAGTAGCATCTTAGAGGATGGTACACAAAGCGATTCCATAATGGAAATATGCCAAGAAATGGGAAACAGAAGAGATCAAACAGAAGAATAAAGAGTCTCTTACTTGTTCTACTTCCATTTACATAGCATGGATAGTCCCAGATTTCCAATTGTTCTGATATTTGCAAGTTGGATTCTATAGCCCACTAATGGCAATACAGCACAAATGGCCTTTTGAAATTTTCTACCATATTCATGGACAGAAAATGTGAGTTCACAATTTTTCTGACCTTCCCAAGGGAGGGAGATACCTCCAACAATTTAATAAAGACATAGTGACATTAGCACTATGACTAAAAAAGCTCAGCAGGAGGAGTTCTCTATGGGATTTAATGGAAGTTGAGGAAGCCAGGGAGTCTGCAGAATGCTGGAGAGGTGGAAGACAGGACATTCATACCCAGTTAACTGTTGATTGCCTTGTAACTAAATACATGCAAGAATAACACATTTTCACCCATGAGAATTCCTTCCAAATTATCTTCTCATTTGGAATAATTTTTAAAGCAAAACCTCTTTCATCGGACTGAGAATTGGCACAAAGTTCCATGGGAACTTCTCTGCCTGGCCCTAGTAGTAATCAAGCAGATTATAGGACTTGTAGTACAACATATCTGGAAATTACTGCTTAAATAACATACAGTAAGGCGGACTGAGCAAATCTTCTCTTTATGTGTCCCATAGAAAATCCTATATATCTTATAATCTTTCTAGCACAAGGCCTGTTTCAATTTATGGTAACTCATCTGGTAATATATAACTTTTGATTTTTACATTTACTATGTAGATTTTTCTGCAATTGGTTTTGGAATGACCTTACTGCAGGCTACATTGCCCATCTACCCATAGTTAACACATGATTTTTATAGTGTGCTATAGACAACTTGTCTTAACAGTGGTTAGCACCTGTTCATCTTCTTTGATGCTGATGAATTCATATTTATTTATTATTCCAATTTATATAGCCACCCATATCATATATATGACTCCGGGCAGCTTACACAGTTAAATTGTTATATTTCTTTCTGAATTTGTGCTCTCTACTTCTATAGAACCAGCAACACAGTACCTATCTGTCAACTGCAAAACAGCGAGAGATTTAAAGGATGAACTGGTCCAGATTAAAAGGAATTTCTTATTATAGAAAAAGGACCAACCATGATGGACGGAGAAAATTAAGTTACCAGTTGCTTTCTGCAATTGATGTAAAATTTGGCATACCAGAGGTGTTGAATTTGACATAATCAAACACACTGGTGCCAGCTCACTTGCAAGTAATTCAATTCTTAACAGTGATGATTTGGTCTGCCAGTATGAAGCTGGTGCTGATGAAAACTCAGAGCAACATATGGGGAAAAACATTTGCAAAAACAAACGTGCCAAATACTTTGCTAATTTTGTTATGGAAGAATAGAGGAAAAGAACATGTGAAAATGAGATTTGCTTTCTGCTTGTTCCAGCACTAAGACTTTGATATAACACACAGGCTTATGCACAGTTTTAAGGGATGTTGCCCAATAAACTTCAGAAAAACCACACACATGCTCTGCTCAGCTTAAGCAAGTCCCAAAATGCTTTGTCTGACTAGCGACTTAAAACTGTGTAATTCACTTACAATCAGTCCCATCACTTTTCTTAAAACAAAACAAAACAAATAAGGAAATTGCCATGACATAACAAAGCTAAAGAAGGTTTTCTACGTCACTTGTATTTCTGTAGAAAATTCAAATTATTTATTTTATTGTTTAATTTTACATTTATTTAAATGCAGGAGAGAATTGTATGAATGAGAATGACGGGAAACTTATCTATCTATCTATCTATCTATCTATCTATCTATCTGCACAATTTATAGCTGCCCATCTCACTTTCTCCAAGTGACTCTGGGTGGCGTACAACAAGGTTAAAAAACAATAAATAAATACATTAAAAAGTATAAAAAATATTAAAAAACCAAACAAACAAAAAATAAGCGGAGAGATGTTAAAAATAATGGAGCCACCTCACCAGATCACTTGTCCCCTGAGGTCCCCAGGCCTGCTGGCACAACCAAGCCTTAAGTCCAGAAACCCAACAGTGACAAGGCCAACCTCACCTGGGGGGGAAGATGATTGCACAGCACAGGTGCCACAGCAGAAAAGGCATGCTGCCTACAGCCTGCCAAATGTAGCTCCCTAGGCATCAGAACCTGTAACAAACCCTCTCTGTCAGATCTGGTAGGATGGGCAGATGAAATTGGGGAGAGGCAGTCCCTCAGGTAACCCAGATCCATGCCATGAAGGGCTTTAAAGGTCAACACCAGCACCTTGAATTGGATCCAGAAACAAACTGGTAACCAATGCAGCTTGCAAAGCAGAAGTGTAATTTGTGTTCTACCTGAAGCACACATAACTGCTTGTGCCACTGCATGTTGCACCAGCTGAAGTTTTTGGATACTTTTCAAGGGCAGCCCCATGTAGAGCACGTTACAATAGTCTAACCGGGAGGTGACCAGGGCATGAGCGACTGTGAAAAAGCCCCCCTGATCCAGGAACAGACACAACTGGCGCACAATGCGAAGTTGTGCAAAGGCCCCCCTAGCCACGACTGCTACCTGCTCATTGAGCAGGAGTTGTGAGTCCAGGACGACCTCCAGATTGCGCACAGCATCTGTTTGGGGCAGTGCAACCCCATCCAGCACCAAAGATGGTAAAGTCCTAGAACCAGAGGGCCCAAAACCCACAGCCATTCAGTCTTGCAGGGTTCAGTTAAAGCCTGTTGTTCCCCATCCAGGCCCTCACAGCCTCCAGACACGATGTCCACAGCATCGCTTAATTTGCCAGGGGCAGAGATGTACAATTGAGTATCATCAGCATACTGATGATACCTCACCCCATGGTGATGGATGAGCTCACCCAGTGGTCTCATGCAGATGTTAAATAGGAGAGGAGAGAGCACCAATCCCTGGGGCACCCCACCTAGTAGGGGCCAAGGGGGGGAACCTCTCCTTCCCAATCACCACTGACTGGAACCGACCCTATAGAAAGGAGATGAACCAGCACAACAGTGCGCCCCAATCCTCTGAGTCAGTCCAGAAGGATACCATGGTCAATGGTATGGAAGGCCATCAAGAGGTCAAGTAAGGCAAGGATGGATGCACAACCCCCATCCTGCCCATGCCAGAAGTGCAACCAATGCTGTTTCCATACCATACCCAGGTCTGAACCCTGACTGAAAAGGATCCAGATAATCTGCGTCCTCTAAGCTGCTGTGCAACCACCTTCCCAATCACCTTCCCCAAAAAGGTGAGATTGGATATTAGACAAAAATTGTCCAGTATAGTGGGGTCCAGCAATGGCTTCTTGAGGAAGGGGCAGACCAAAGCCTCCTTAAGTTCAGGACCAACCCCCTCACTCCAAGAAGACCTGGACCCCACTCCCCGCTAGAACCCACCCACACAACACCCCCTGGGCTGCTTTCACAAGCCAGGAGGGGCATGGATCTAAGGAGCAGGTGGCCGAGCTCACAGTCCTAAGGACCCTGTCCACTTCCTCAGGTCCAACAAGTTCAAACCATTCCCAGATAACCAGGCGAGACTCCACCCTAACCATCTCCTGTGCACCTGCAGCAAAGCCAGCATCTGGCTGCAAACGAATCCGAGCGATTTTATCTGACAAATACTGAGCAAATTCCTCCACACAACCCTGCAAAAGGTTCTCTGGACCTCTTTATCCAAGAGAGCCCATATCACCCAAAACAGGGCTGCAGGCAGCAACCTGCAGATGCAATAACAGCAGAGGAGTACTGTTGCTTTGCCATCCTTAATGCCACAAGGTAGGCCTTAATAGTGGCCTTAACCCATGTTCGGTCGAGTTCTGTCAGCCCTCCCAGGCAAACCAGATAGGAAACAAGACTGGATGAACTAATTCTACTTTATTAACAGAATCTTGCAAGTCTAAAAACACAAATCTCTCATCCTCCCTATTTACCACCTAAGTAGTTAGGATGGGTCTTTTCTAAGTTTTTTCTTTGACCGTTACCTGATATGGATTCCTTTCTCTTTTATCTGATCATTCCCTAGGCGGCATCTTTTCCCCCATCTTCCAAGGCCACCCCCACATTCCATCACAAATTCATCCTTAGATGAGTGCCAGCAATGCTCTAGACATCTCTTCTCTTGTTTCATTTCCCTCAAGCCCTCCATAAACCACAGGGAATGATGGGATCCTTGAGAGGGGAGAGGTCGCATGGCTGCGATCTGCTCCAAAGCCTCAGCTGCCCCTTTATTCTAGGCAGCAACCAAGGCTTTGGGTGGACTGTTCACCAGGCCAGCAGGAACAACCCCCAGTTCCCTCTGGAACCCCTCCAGGTCCAGCAGTCACCAGGAAAGGACCTATCTAATTGGTCCAGCCTCCCTGCAGTGGATAGCTGTGCCAGAGAATCCCATGGTAATCTGACCATGACAAGGGAGACACCAAAACCTTCCAAGAATTGCAGATCACATAGCCATTGCTCTGATAGGAACACCAGATCTGGTGCGTGCCCACTTCCATGCCGGGCTGTGAATGACCTGGCATAGGCCCATGGCCATCATGGTAGCCATGAACTCCTGAGCCACCTCAGACCCCACTCCCAGGGGAGGCAGATTGAAGTCCCCCAAGACCGTAAGTCTGGGGAGCTCCACTGCCAACCCAGAGATGGAATCAAGGAGCTCAGGCAGGGAGGCTGTTGTGCAGCAGAGAGGCTGGTACAATAGCAACAGTCCCAACTGATCCCTAGAGTCCAACTTAATGAGTAGGGTCTCACATCTGGTGACCTGTGGGGCAGTGCCCCTGAAAGCCATAAGCAATTCTCGGATGACAATCACCTCACCGCCACCCCTGCACTGGGTTCTCAGCTGGTGCCAAACTTGAAACCTGGCTGGGCACATGTCTGAGAGAGGCACTCCTCCTTCCAGACCCAGCCAGGTGTCAGTAATGCATGCCAGGTTGGCCATCCCTTCAATGATCAAATCACAGATGAGGGAGGCCTTATTACAGACTGACCTGGCATTCAGAAGCAGCAGCCAGGGAACCATGCAAACCAACCAACCAACCAACAAACAACAAAGGCACCTAAACAGACAGCCAGGATTGGAGAGCAAGAGATAACAAAGGAGTGGTGAAAGGGGTGACATGGAGACAACAAGGGGGAAAGACTCTGAGGGGGGAAGGGTGCCCAGTAGACTGCCACTCTGCTGCTATCCCCCAGCCAGCCAGCCAGCCAGCCAACCAGCCACCACCAATACCCCAAAAAACCCCAAAGCCCAAAACATGCTTGGCCTCTCTGGTTGGAAAGTCCCACATGAGGAACAATCCACAAGGACGCTGGCAGCAGAAAACAAAACAACGCTAAAAACAGGCATGGAGATACAACAGCTGCAGCCCAGCCAGGGGCTCCAGCCTGCTCCACCAGCCAGCGCCAGACTGCAACCCAATAAGAGCAACCCGCACCAGGTCCAGAAGGGATCAGAAAGCAGCCAACGCCTCTTCCTCCCTCCCTCCCTCCCTCCCTTCCAGCCCATCCTTCAGCCAGCTTGCTCAGCATCCCCCACGCGGCCAGCACACCGACACCCAATCTAAAAACACGGCAGACACTCCTGGAGACCTTCAGAGAATCCCAGGTCTGTGGGCTAGACTGGGACATCCAAAGCACAGCGGGAGACAACCTCAATACCATTTTCCATGGTATTGCCATGAAAACTAGCCTTGATTTGAGAACAACTTGACCTTATTGGGAGATAGTGCTGTTAATTCAGTAAAGACATAAGCTCACAGTACACACCATTTAACTTTTTTTAAAAAGACTGGGAAAGATGTAAATAGTTTTAAAAATTCTTTGGTGATCTTTTAAATGCAAAGCTGTTGTTTTGAATCATGGCCTTCTTGCTGTTAATCGCTTCATTTTTTCCTTTCAAGTGTTTTCTTCTCATGGCCAAGCAGTTGACAGTCACTGTAGAGAAGAAAACAAGCCCATTGTGAGGCCATTAAATTAAATTTTCTAAGTAGTAGCAAGTAATTAATACCACAGTCTGACCTTTGCCTAAAAGAGCCAATTTAGAGGCAGCTAAAATGGCAGGCCGCACAACATGAGTCAGTGACCCACAGAAAAGATTTTGCTTGGAGCCTTTAAAAGAACAAACCATTCTATTATTCTTATAGCTACCTTTGGTCAATTAGCATAGCTCATCGATTGATTAACTGGCTAGGTTCATATGCTCCCAACATATCTTGATAAATAGTGCTGTTTCGCTTGCCCCCAAGCTAGTTAATATGGTTAGCTACTCAGAAAAACAATATTGCATTATGGATTTTCCACACACATCCACATTTATTTATTTATTTATTTATTTATTTATTTATTTATTTACATTGATTTACAAGGCCACCCATCTCACCCATCTTTGGGTAGCTGACATGGAGTAAAAGATAAAATATAAATATAATGTATAAAAAAGACATTTCCCAGCCAAAAGTGGCTTTCAAAAACACCACACACCAGTAGCATGAACAAAATTACTCTTCTATCATTCTGTCAAGTCTTCAAGGCTTTCCAAAACAGTTGGGGCCAGCCAACCCCAGATGGTCTGGTGTTGCAGAGGCCAGGTGCAGCTATGGAAAAGACATCCCACCTGGGTCCTGCTAGATGACAGTCCCTGATTGACAGGACCCAGGGTGTATCCCTCCTGCCTGACCTAATGGGATGGGAGGAAACAATGAGAGTAAGGTGGTCCCTCAAATACCCTGGCCCCATGCCATGTAGGGCTTTATAGGTAATAGCTAGCCCCTGCTGAGAGATCAAGAAGAGCAAGGATGTGTGGCTAACATCTCAGAAGGGACCCTCCCCAATTTCTTGGGCTGTAAAGGTGACATGGGAAAAATGTGCTTTCAGATTTGCAAGATTGATGTCAGCCTAGCAAGGGAGTTGAGACAGGAAGCACAACCAGATGGACTAATTCTACTTTATTGTAAGGTTGCATTAACAGAACCTTGCTCGTCTGAAAGTACAATTCTCCCCCGTTGTCTTTAGAGCCCAAGAAACTGGGGAGGGTCCCTTGTGAGATGTTTACCCCACACACATTCCTTCTGCAGGCTAAGATGCTGCTTATCTGACCATTCCCCTGGCTGTGGCTCATCCCTCTGTCTCCCAAGGTCATTCCCACAGACCATTACAAGAGGGACATGGATCCAACACCAAGGTGGATGAATTTCCTGTCCACTTCCTCAAGACTAACAGGGTGAAACTTGGCACAGTTAATCATAGTAGGACATGTTTCAGTCACCTCCACAGGACCTGCACCAAGGCCAGAGTCCAATTTGTAGTGAATCTGAGCAATGTTATCCACAAGATGCCTAGCGTATTTAATAGCAGAGCATCTACAGAGGGACAAGGAGGGTTCAAACTGATTAAAGCAGATTGCAGTTTTGGGATATAAACCTCAATCCTTTTTTACAGGGGCTGTAACACTATATGCATGCCCCAAAGGGGTGAAACCTGTGCTGCAGTGCTGCAATGCAACTTTTTATCATTTTGATGGACACAGTGACATCTTGCAAATGCCACTGTATGTTGGGATTTTCATTAGGATCAGTGGATACAGGGACGAGAGACTTAATTCCTTTCTGGCTCTTCAAAATCCCAAGGAAAATGCATCCCATGCACAGATAAGAGATTGCGAAGGGGAGTCTCCCACCAATACCAAATCACAGCTATGATTGTGGCCAATTTCCAGTAGGATGCTGGCTAGAAATGGAAGGTTTAGATTTCCATCATCTTGTTTTGGGGTCTTGATAGTATTATGTCCCATGTCCCACAGTGTTTGCATTTAGCACTGATGGAGAGGTTCACACATCATGATAGAATGTTTCAGGGAGATAAAAAAGAGACCTGGTTTGTAAAAATCTCTCTGCTTCTCATATTACATGCTAATAAGACTAAATAAAGCAAGGACAATATTTGTTATCCAGCACTTTTAAGAGTGAAACAAGCACCTAAGACATTGTTCGTTTATTATGAAAGCAGAAGCACAATAGAGGTTTGTCTTCATATTCTCCTAATCATAACATGGCCATGCCCTGATAAGCATTTTAACATGTTATGTCTTCATGACATTGTCTTTGCCTCATCTCCAGCCCATAGCTGAGGCGGTCTAAAGTCTTCTTTGGATGTTCCAGTTTCAGAATAATGCTTTCTTTCTTCTTCTGAAGGATATTTCTATAGATATATCTTCATCAACAGTGTGCTTGCTGAAGTGGGCAGGGGAGGGATCGCCCAGCTCATATTGACTGCTTTAAGTTGCTGCAGGCCGTTGTGGTTGTTGGGAAGTGCCTCCATGGCCATCTTGACTTGAGCTGCAGAAGAGATGACCCCTGGCTTCTATGAATGTACCCACCCTCTTAACACCTGACTGGCGCTTTCTGAAGCACTTGTCAGGTCTTACACGGCCTTCTTATAAACACAGATCTAGCGTTCTTTTGAAAGTCTCTTCAGAGCATGATAGTCCTGTACTGAACAGAAGTTTGATCTGAACTGGGAAAAAAGAGCATGGTTCTGCCAGCTGTTTGTTGCTACTTCTGCCTGCATTACCTGCATTACAGGTTCTCCAATGCATCTTCCCACAAGGGGGTTTGCATGGCTGTATTCTTATTGCCATTTTTATTACTTCTGAGGACAATCTCTGCAACTGTTTCTCTCACTTGTCAATGATCCCAGGAGCAGTAACATGCAGCTTCAGACCCCATCGTTGTTTGTGGTTACTTATGTCTCCAGTCTGGGGGATGTACCATTTTGCTTATTTCATTCTGGCTTTGATGCTATTAGATGCCATGGTGATGGCTGATACTACATGTGGGCTAGTCAGATTTGCATCTAACAACTGCTTCCAGGTGCTGCTGGCCATGAGGTCAGAATTGGACTCCTTGGTCAGTTGCTGCCAGCACTTCCCTATGCCCACTTTAGCAGCCCTAAGTCCAATAATGATGTAGTTGCACTCCATGCAAGTCCATCATATCTACATGATTCCAGAATTGTGCTCTATCACACGTTCTTCATGGTTGCCCACCAACTACTTCCAGGTACATCCAAAGATGAGGTCAGAATCAGACTCCTTGGTCATACACTTCCAGAACCACAATTCCTTTGCGGCACTAACTGGAGATGGAGCTCATTCCCTATTCATTGTCCCTTCAGTGGTCCTTCCATTCTCCTTCTGCTTAGACTACAAGTAATCCTCTCTTCTCTCTCAAGATGAGCATTCCAGGAAAGCAACCTATTAAATGCTGATGGGGAATCATATGGAAAAGGATTGAGACTGTTGTACTGCTGGAAATCCGGGATAAGCTGAAGCTATTCATTTTATCTGTTTTGGGTTAAAACTATTCTTCTCTAACCCAATGTTGAGCCAGTTAAGTATGCAAACATGATTTGTGTGTGTGTGCTTTTTAGAGGCCAGGAGGCACAAGAGATAATTCATTCAAAAGTATACTCAGAGGTTTAAAGGCAACCCATAAAAGTGGGGGAGGAGGCAAAGGACAACATTAAAGATTCCTGTGTTATGCACGTCTAGTTATAAATTCAATCAGATTTACTTTCTACCATCATTAAATTCCTTGAGAAATAACATCGGACCATTTCACAAAAATATTCCTAATTATTGCATCAGTTTCATGAATTTGGGGCTGAATCTCCTTTGTCTAGACTAAAAAATGTGGGGGCTCCACACATAAATAATCCATCTCCCTCTACAAGGGCTGTGCTACTTTCCAACCATCGTAGAATTCTTAACAAGGAAAAGCAAGTTAAAAACCATGCTGTATTTCAGGAAATGGAGTATCCCATAGTGTCTCTTCACTGTTTTATTATTGTGGCAGGAAAGTGGCTTTTCTTCCTTTTCAGCTGATATGCAATTATTTGCATGTCACTGGGATGTGGGGCACAATAAGATTTAAATTGACAGCCCTTCTTTGTAGTAGATGCACATTCAATAAAACTAGCACACAGGAATTTCCCAGTGGGTTATGCTGCTACTTTTTAATTCATGACTTTTGTCCATGACCTTATAACAAGAGTCATATCCATAGATAACAGTAGTGACTTTGAAGGGGCTACAAAAGGAAGTTAACGTGCACTGTGTAAGGAAGTAGTATGAAATATACAGGAAAACGAGCTACAGATGTTTTGGTTGACATTTGGATGTTTTCAGTACAGTAAAACTGATTATTTTTTCATTCTACATCAAGATGGGCATCGTTATCTCCAAGACAGTGCATTTACCAAACATGACATCACAAAGCAATAGTTAAGTGTGGTCAGCTAAGAAGGGTTCGGGGAACAGCTTTTTAGAAACCTCTAACAGCATGTTTATTGGAGATCCCATTTGGGGGGCCAGAGAGCACATTTGGAATTTTGAAAGGATGTCATGGAGGGTCTCACAACAGAATGGCTGTTTTGAGGGACAGAGCTAGTCACAAAGCATCAGTTTTGCAGAACAGGGTTCCTCAACCTTGGCAACTTTAAGACAGGTGGACTTCAACTTCCAGAATTCCCCAGCCAGCCTTGCTGGCTAGGGAATTCTGGGGGTTGAAGTCCATCTGTCTTAAAGTTGCCAAGGTTGAGGAACCCTGTTGCAGAATATTCTCTGTCCTCACCCACTTGGATGCCTCTTACTTTCCCTGCTTACTTTGGTCCTTTTTCTGGGCAGGTTGGCACATTTATGCAGAAAGCATTGCAATAACTCTCTGTTTTTTATTTTCTGTCAAAGTCATGGGACCATTTGGGCCCAGAGGCCTTCTTGGAAAGGACGATGTATTAGAGCTGCTGAATATCTTTGAAAAAAATGCAAAAAAATCAGATGTGGCAAAGAGTCTGATGGATTCTAAATGAAGTGTCTGCTGGCACTCGCTGGCACAAGTGTCTACAGGGAATGTCCTGGAGAACCCAACTCTATATTCTTTCATTTCAATGTTCAATATGAAATCTAAGCTATATAGCAACACGTGCCATTGGGATTCATTATAATATAGTATCAGTCTCTGGGTTCCAAACAAGAAGGAAAGGTAAAAGAACTCAGATATAATTATTTCAGAAGGGAAACCACAAATCAAAAGACACATATAACACCTTTATTCAGTTGCAGTTGTCATTAAGTATTCATTCAAATGCCAGTTAAAACCCTCAATAAAGATTCTCAAATCAAAAGAGACTGAGGACTGGGTGTTGCCCACTGCTTCTGTAGAAAGACAAATTGTATCAGAGAGTATATGATTCCCAAGAGGTATTTCCATTTCGGCAGCCCAAGGTCCAGATTTATGTGGTTTCATCTGTATTTTTGCTTATACTGGTGCTTTTTCAAATGTTCTTCAAAGCTGCTTATAATTGCCTGCCCAAATGATCCTAAAAAGAACCTGCCTTTTGCTTTTTAAATTTTTTTAAATTTTAATTTTTTAAATTTTTTAAATTTTTCTTTTTAAAGAAACCCACCACCACCACCATTTTGAAATTGTGAAAATATTCATAGAAAATAAAGATTACACATATACTGATGCGTGTTTCAATAGCAAACCCAGTGATGTGTGTTGACAATTGTAGGCAAAAGAGTTTCACAATGACATTTTTTCTTAATTGGATGGCATAAAAAGACTAAATTTAAAAGTTTAAACCCCATTTTACCCCCATCCACCCACCCAGCATTGCTCAATGATGATTGAGCTAGTAAGGCAATAAATGGGAAGGATTTACAAGGAGACAGAATAGAATTTCACGGTTGGAAGAAATAGTTGGTTGACTGCATTTCAAAATAAGAATGTCCTTTTAGATAGGAGAACACTTTGCAAGATTATATTGCAGATTCCTACTGTATAATCATGTTTATACATGTTTACACTGAGTGAAACAACCAGGATATACAACATATAAATTGGAAATTGATTGAATACATGTATAGGAATTGTTTTTCTTCCTCCTCCTCCTCCTCCTCCAAGATATACCAACCTGAACCAGGTATTAAATGTATCCTTTTTTTAATGAAGATGTCTGAATGGGGGGTGGGGGAGGGGGATGGGGTACTATTTTCTTGAAAGCAAAAGTAGTCTGGGATCTTGTATATATTGAGGTTGGGGGAGCACATTGAAGATGAGACAGGTGAAAAAGATAGAGAAAGTTGGATGGATAGAACACGGTCAGTGATCCTCACCTTGTGCAGCTTCCAGATGCATGGAATTTCATCTTCAGTCAGCATGGCTATTGTTGAGAATCCTGGGAATGAAGTCTTCAGATCTGAGGGCTGCCCAGTGTAGAAAGGGTACGCTAGTCACTGAAGTTCTCATTGTTTAAGAACATCTGAAGAGGCTTTTAAAATTAAACTGATCTGAATGCCAAATTAACCAAAGCTCCCAGGTTTTTTGCACAAAAATCCACCTCAATTTACCCCATGTTTTCATTTAATAGTATAATTTTGGCAGCAGAGTGGAGTCATTTTGTGACTACTATTGTTAACCAGTTAGTTTTATCTCCTGTCCCACCTCACTTTACAACAGCCCTGACAATGCAATTGCTAGAATACATGTTGGAAAATGTTATGCTAATAACTCTCATATCTAACATTGCTGTTCAACTGCAAGCTGCTTTGAGACCTGAAAAAGGAGTTTATCATCCTATTTAGCAGGGGAGCCGTCTGGCCAATATGAGCTATAGACTTGCTGGGTCCTTTTGTAATTAACCTTTGTTCTGATGACTGAATAATTAAGCAGGCATTTGTTTTTATGTTGTTTTTGGTTAGCTGCTAAAGAGTATTATGGGATTCTGGAATTGAGCATCTTTAGTTTGTAAAAAAGAAGATAGTTATCATTATACAAGTTTAATACTAAATAAATATATAAATAATTATATTTATATCCCACCTTTAATTTTGTACAACTGAAGGTATTGTACCTAAGGCTTCCATCTCCTATTTGCCCCACAACAACCCTGTGAGATGGGTTGGATTGAGAAAGAATGACTGACCCAAAGTCACCCAGTCAGATTTTGTGCTCAAGGAAAAACTAGAACTCATGGTTTCCTGGTTTCTAATCCAACCTCTTAACCACTGTACCAAACTCCAGATAAAATGTTGAGATGACATTGAGAATTGACCTTCCCTCCAGACAGAATGTTGACAACAATGGTCTACAAATATTTAAAAGGCCTTCATGTGCAAGGAGGGAGAGACCTATTCTCCTTTGAAACTGAGCAGAACAAGACATATGGATTGAAATTAAAGGGAAGGAGATTCAGGCTGTTAAGAGGAATTTCTGATGGCAAAACCAGTTAAGAAATAGAACAGTCTGTCTAGAACAAAGGAGTACTCTCACTCCTTCACTGTTTTCAAATGGATGCTAGATGACCATTATTGCAGAGATCATTTACCAAATTTCTTTACTGAGCTGGGAGTTGGGCTTGTTGACTTTCCAATGCATGCATCTTATGATTCTGTTATTCATTATTTATAAAAACAAGAGGACAGACCTGCATGATGCTGGACTCTTCACAGCAATTGGAGGATTGTATGATCAAGGATATAGTGAAAAACTGTGCTAGTGCTAGCCCTTAAATCATTTTAAATCTTGGGAACTTTGTAGCTAAGAAGGCCTTCACATGGCCAACCTTCAGCCTAATCTACCATGCAAGGTTGTGGTAAAGATAAAATTGAGGAACAATCCTATATGCCAATGCCCTAAGAGGTTAAACATTTAATGAGCGAACTGTGTCAGACGCTGCCGGAGTCATACGTTTGTTGCAGAGAGAACAACAAACAAAAGCCAAATTACATATAAATAACAAGCAAAATGTATGTGGCGTTGCTGATTAAGACATTTTAAGCTTAATAGGAAGTTTTGCCTGAATTTTACTGGGGATAGCAAAAAAAGAAGAGAGAGCAGGGATGCCTGCAGGATATGATAAAAAAACAAGACAAGATGATGGCCACACACATGACTCACATAAAAAAACAGGCAGAGCTTTGATATACCGTGGTGGCCGCCATCTTGACCTTTTTTACCACACCCTGCAGACATTTTCGTATGGCACACGGTGGAATTCATTTTAAGAGTGTGGAATGATAGCAATACGTCCCAATTTTTTTAGTGCTGCTGGCCACCATGTTTAGATCCCAATGACACTTAGTAGCAAGATCATTCAAGGATGCCTTCAGGAAAGTGGGAAAGAGGGAAGGACTTAAAAAATTCCAAAGGTTATATTTGAATGACACATCTTTAATTCTGTACTAACAGAGATATTTTTTTTAAGGTGAGATAATATCTAAGAAAGGGTTGGCTGCCCTTCACGTTTTGTTGCTATTAAGGTAGCCTCTCATCTGTGAACATAATTTCAGATATGGCCCATTGTTAGTACCATCCCCAGTTCAGTTCCAAGCTATATTCAGTCCACTGGCCTGTAGCAATTCTGACCTCTGCGGTCACTGAGATTGACAGCTAGAACAGAACCAAAAAAACCCCATCATTTCCAACAGACTGAAACTGATACTGAAAGAAACTCTATAATGAGTAGCTGAGTACCCAATTAGGAAGACAATCATCATGACAAAAACAAACATAAAGGACATTTTGCACTGGAGATAATTAATTTTAGGATAACATCTCGGAGGCAACGTTTGAATGACATCAAAGATATAAACTGCCATTCAAGCAATCCTAGTCTTTGTTTTCTTCAGTCAACAACTCTGAAGGGGAAAAAAGCCAGAGGGGGATCTCTCACTCTTTCTTTTTAATGAGAAAATTAAATGTGAAAGCTAGCATTCTGTAAGGAAAGCAGTTACACAGCTTGCAAGTTAATACTAAAGGGCATTCTGGATCATTTTTTTCCCCAACGGAGCCAAACATTAGTGTGATTTAATAAATTACTTTGCAGCCTGTCATTTGTTTTTATGTTGACAGGAGGAGGTAGCTATTTTTGCAGCTTACTTAGAATATATTATGTCTTAAGAAAAAGAAAACAGTATCAATAATAATACTTGGAAATGTATTTTTATATATCTCAATCCCAAAAGACATTCATCCCAATTCAGCAAGGATAAGCTAAAGCAGAAAGAAGCCTTGAAGCCCATGCCGTTCATAGGGATGTGAACATCTAACCCCTTCCATAATGCCATGCTCATCTAAGCACTTCCATAACTAAATTGATGTAGTTATTGAATATACCTCCCTTGCCTACAGCCTCTGTGGTTATGCATAATACTTCTACATTTAGGGCACGGATGTCACGGTATGTGGGAATGACCTTGGGAGACTGGACCCAGAGACACTGCCAAGGGAACGGTCAGATAAGATACAGGATGGCCCACAACTGGATAGTGGGTGGGGCAAGAGGCTCAGAAGGGACTCTCCCTAGTTTCTCAGGCGGTAAAGGAGACGGAGAGGGGAGGACTGTATTTTCAGACTTGCAAGGTTCTGTCAATGTAGCTTTACAATAAAGTAGAATTAGCTCATGTGGTTGTGATTCCTATCTGGTTTACCCAGTGAGGCTGTCAATGGCTCCCTTCAGTTTCCAAGGACAAGGGGAGACTTCCTGGCAGATCTTTGTCACTACTGACACACTTTCTCTGAGCTATTCCATATCACAAATGGAGTTTTGGAAGTGAAGGGAATATTAAATCCCTTAAAACTTGTTTTTTTCAGCAAGCCCGGAGATCCTGTGGTAATAGGGAGTCTGCACACTGACTGTATTATGTATAATTTCTTTCCTCTCATGATCTTGCGTTATTTAATGAGTACTTACTTACTTACTTACTGCTTTATTTATGTTTATTGTTTTTAACTGGCTTTATAGAATTTATAAAAACTGCTGATTTTATTGTATGCAGCCCAGAGTCCCTTCGCGTGAGATGGGCAGTCATATAAATTTGACAAATAAATTAATTAATAAATATTCTTAAAATATAATATCAAGGAATGTGCAATGTTGAAAAGTTGAAGGGTGAAAAAAAATCCCTCTTGGTAAGTAGCTTCCTGGGTCCTACCTTCTTAAATATGAGAGTGAGCACAGAATTTGGGCAAGAAAGAGCCAGATCAAAACCTGGAGGCCAAAGCTGGACAGGCCAAAAGCTTAAAACTAAGGTCCACAGAGAATGCTTCTTTTTGCAGGACTTCTTGGAATGAACTTGTGACATTAGGCATGGATTGTCAAACTGGTTGCAAGTAACTTAGAAGGGTGTCCCAGTTTTTTAAAAAATGTTGCTCAGTCATGGAAATCAAGTTCAGACTTAGTACTACTAACCCCAATGAAATTATTAGCATAAGAGGGTTTTATTTAAAAATATATATATTGTTGTTGTTGTTATTGACTCCTGGCAACTGCCTGGACAAATCCCTACAGTTTTTGGGCAAGATTTTCAGAAGTAGTTTGCCATTGCCTCCTTCCTAGGGCTGAGAGAGAGGGACTGGCCTGGTTTCATGTCTAAGGCAGAACTAGAACTCACAGTCTCCCAGTTTCTAGCCTGATACTTTAACAGCTATACCAGACTGGCTCTCAAGAAGGAAATAATTCCACATTATTCCATGTCCCATCTTGAGTCCTAAATCAAGTTCCAGATCCCATTTTGAGTACTATCTCAAGTTTTGGGCACCACACTTTGAGAAAGATTCAGATAAATTGGAACAGATTCAGAGAAAGGCAATGAGAAGGATCACAAGACTAGAAATAAAAGCTATAAGGAGATTGAAGGAATTGGGAATAATTAGTTTGGAGAAGATAAGGCTAAGGGATATCATATAGGAAAAGATCGAGGCCTGTTCTGTATTATCCCAGAATGCAGGACACAGAATAATGAATTTAAGTTACAGGAAGGAGCCTCTACTTGATCGTTAGGGGGGGAAATACTCCATAACAGTAAGAGCAGTTCAGCTATGGAACCAATTATCCAGAGAGGTGGTGGACTTTCTCTCACTGAGTAAGTTCAGGTGAAGGCTAGAGAGCCATCTGCCAGGGTTGTTTTAATCTGGATTCATGCACTGTGAAGAGTGTTGGACTGGATTGCCAAAGGGCTTTTTCCAAATCTCTAATTCTGTGAAAGGCCTCCACAGAGGCAGCGGTCTTTGCAGAGTGCCCTAACCGCTGTGAACACATAGAAGATTTTTGCCTTTAGAAGAAAGAAAAAGCAAGCACCCCAGTGACTTCATACAAAAATGTCAGCTTTTCAGGAAAAGGGAATGCTAGCTGACTTTGTTCCTCATAGCATTCACCCTATCATGGACTGAACTGAGTAAAAGCTCGAATCTGATTCCCAACAATATCCCTGGCAGAATTATTTAACATCCAGAGTCCTTGTTACAGACAGTCCCCTTGTTAAGAACACCCAAGTTACAGATGACCCATAGTTAAGAACGGAGCTTATTGTAGCAAAATTTGAGTTAAATACACAATGGTTCAAGTTCATTATGCAATACTACTTATACAGTATTATACAATAATACTATTCCAGTTTACATACAAATTTGACTTAAGGACAGACCTTGGGAACGGAACTTGTTCTTAAACGGGGAACTACCTATACTTTCTTTTTAAAAAGCTAGAGAAAAAGGGTGTGATGTGGCTAAAATTGGGAGGAGTTGGGTCAGGGCAAAAGTATCTACTGAATTACCCCCTGTGAAAACAAAACGGAGAGGGATCTCTGAAGGGCTGAGCCATACTTCCTTTTTATGATTATGATTTATTAAAAATGATCTATTTCTATGTCACCACAAATCCCATTCCAACTAGTCTATATGGAGCAATGATTCAATCAAAGGACTAAAATTTCTATTATTAATCGGTCACAAAATTTTAATGGATTCTTTTTTGCAAACAGAGGGCTGTTCCTTCCCAACATCATCATAAAAAGCTGCAAGTGAAAACTGCCAAGAAAGAGGGGAAAAAAAGGAGAGAGAGAGAGAGAAAACCCAACAGTTCCGAGCATGACAGCCAGTAGCACTGTGGGCAAGAAATTCATTCAGAAAGAGACACTGCCTAAAACTAGAAAGGACAGTGGCAAAGAGGACAAAATGAATGCCTGAGGGCAGAGGGGGAACAAATTATACAGCAAATAATGTAATTTCAGATACTAAACTGATCCAGACACGTTTTCTCCTTGTATCACCTTCATCTTCCTGCAGCCACACAACTGGCTGTAGGCAAGATTTGCTGCACCTTATAGGGCCATTGGCAGCTGGAGAAGCTGCTGCCAGTCCCTCCAGACCAGACTAGCCTCCAACCTGCTAACCTCTCAGATGAGTTATGCAACAGTTCCCATCGTTCCCAGGCCACAAGGCTAGATGGGGGTGATGGAAGCTAGAATCAGCCTATCTGGAAGGTACCAAGTCCAGGGTGGCTGCTTCAGACAATGGGGAAGACAGAAAAATTCTGTTTTTCTGAGCCTGGTTCTCTCACGCCCTTCCAATTTCATTCATCCTCCACATCTGCCACATGTCCTTCAATCTGTCCATTTTACAATTTGTGCAAGAAACCTCTTGTTTTTTAAACCTGTGCAAAGCTTTTAAAAGAGCTGCTTCAGAATGCACCTTGGGACAAGCAATACACCCTTCCTTGAAGTATTAAAGCAGTTGCACCCTCCAGTAGGCTCCGGATGGCTTCTTCAAAAGCCGTCTCTGTTCATGTCCACATTGTATGCAGGTCAGTTGCTTTGCTTTATGTGTAGTGCCAGCAGATGTGTTGTCTGTGAGTGCAACACACCCACACACCTACGCAATTGGGAAGAGCTTTTGAAGTAGCCACCAAAAAAAAAAAAAAGATGCAGCTGCCTTAACACTTTGAGGAAAGATGCTTTAACTGCAATAACATGCTTTGTGAGGTGCCCTTTTCAATTGCTTTGCACAGCTCTATTAGCACTTGTATTAATTATGTTATCAAGGTCAAGGAAGGGGAAATCCAATGTGGGTAATAAACATCTTTGTCTCTGCCTTGTCAGTACAACACTTCTGTCCTCTAGGTCTCTGCTTGACCTATCCCAGTTTGGTTCCAATGAGAGGAAACCAAAGACACCAGATGTTGGAAGATAAAGTTTTTGTTCTTGTCCCGTTTTAATCCCACGGACCCAAGCTTTTCCACAGTCTGCTCTGGCATTCTCATTCTCTCTCTGCCTTTTCCAAGGTCAAAGCACTCCTGTCAAGGGCTACAGGAGTTTCCATTCTGGGAGGCTTATGATGCCAAATTCCTCACACCATTTGGAGGGGAAATCTGCTTTATGCTGCACTTCTGGGTCACTCTCCTAGGAATCCCAGGATTACAGCTGTAGAAGAAGCAAGAACCAGCATTAAAGGATCTACATCTAAGAATATATTTCCTAGTTGTAGCATTTGTTCCACATTGGAAATATTTAGAACTTCCTCCCAGTCCCAAAATGATTAAAATATGTTTCCAAAATTATATCCAATATGAAGTATTCACAAACATAAACATATTTTAATGGTCTGCTTAGCAAACTTTGCTATAAACTATAAACTTTAGCCTTTTATGAGTGGTTTCTATGGCATTGGAGTATGTAATCTACAGTCTTTTACTTTTATTAAAAAGCCTCCATTAAGAACGACATATTTAAATATTTAATTTAAAATATCTGTCGGCCTGGCTCTCACCTTACCTAACAACAGGATTTTGTCACCACAATGAGCTTGTGCCATTATGAGACACAGTGTGCAATTTAAAAACATGCAGCTTCTGCTATTTAAATAGTAAAACATGTCTCCTGGTCTGTAGGGAAAATGCGTCTCTTAAGTGCATATTCCACCATAGCCCCAACCATGCAAGTTACTAATTTGGACTGCTCACTGCTATGCCTCAAGACCCTTGTTCACTTAATTGAAACCACTGCACCTATTTTCCTCTGTCAAACTTTGAAGGATGTGCCAAAAATTCTAGATCTTAACCAGATGTTCAGAACACAGCTCATCGCCATCATGTTTCGGTTATACAGATTGGCTTGTCAATAAAAAGAGAGTGGCTGGGAGGGCCAGGGAAGACTTCTTCAGATTCCATGCTCTATGGCCAGAAAGTTTCTGACAAATTTCTCTGATTCATCATGTGTTAATTAAAGTGAATTTCCTGGGCTTTAAAGGAGCCTAATCCAACCTGGGTGCCCTCCAGTTTGTAGATTTCAACCCCAGGATTCTCAGAAATAATCTTTTTGGCCATGGGATTTTGGAAATACAAGTGTTCACATCTAGAAGGTGCCTGTTGCAGAAAGCTACCTTAAGTTATTTACAGGCCCTTCTTTCCCATACCCTTTGCCCAGGCCCATCCAGCTGTCACTTCACTTTCATGGAATTGGGGGCACAACCTGCTCAAAGAAGGAAACATACACTGCTGAAAGAAACTTGGTAGAAACCAACCAACAAAGCCCCATGTTATGTTTCCAATTTAGATTGGATTCTCAACTCTAAATTCTAAAAACAAACAAACAAAAGCCATGTGGAGTTTGGCCCAAAGTTCTAAAATGGGAAGAGATATTGTATTTATCCCCAGCGCTCCCATCTCACTACATTTTGTCTGCCCATTTGCTTTAACTTTATATTCTTGTCAAAAATGAAGCATCTTTCTGTAGCGGACAAATTCTAGCTTTGGGATCCTGAATGTGGCATCCAAAGACACCTTCCATAGTGCTATACACACACTCATTAAAATATTACAATTATTCTTCTTTGTAATCAAAAATATGTTCAGTATCTCATTATTGAGATATATTTTCTCATTACTGAGATAAAATATATTGATATATATTTTAATTGTCCTTATTTTTCAATTTTGGGAGATAAAAATGATCATCCTGCCAGGTTAAAATAAATAAATCACAATTTATTACTTTTTTGTTTGTGACTCTTGACAGGGTTATGCTGTCCAAGGGAGGGCAGACCCACAATCTGGGGGAGATCCTTCTGGACTCATGGCTGTTGCTGAAAGGGCAAGTGAAAGCTGTGGTCTCTGCCCAGTTCTGGCTCAGTAAACCACTTGCAGCCTTTCCTGGAATAGGATATACTGCGAACAGTCACTCATACGCTTGTCAACTCTCATTTGGATTACTCTGATTTGCTTTACCTGTGGCTGCCTGTGAAGCCTACCCAGAAACTTCACTCGTCCAAACTGCAGCATCTTGTTTGCTTACCGACCAGCCTAGTTACTGCCATAAGGGAGCTGCATTGGCCACTGGTTGTTTCTGTGTACAGTTCAACCTGCAAGACCTCCACAGCTTAGGACCTGGGTATCTGAAAGCCTGCCTTTCCTAGATAGATTCTGCCCACCCACCTGGGAGACCAGACAGCACCTTCTATCTTGAGATGCAAGGGGAGGTGCTTGATGGCAACCATTCTCCATGGGGGCTCCCCTCCCTTGGAACAGCCTGACCCTAGGCAAGGAGAGCTTCCCCTCTCATCTTTCCAGACACTTATGAGGGGAAGGCAGTGTTAGGGTTAAATCTCGAGCCTAATGTTCCTTTTCCACAGCTTTTCTGCATGGCTCTCAGTTCATGAACAGAGAACAGGATGTATGAAGTGCAAATGAGGGAACATCTTTCCTTCCATTATTCTGCATGCTTTCATTCTGTCATGAATGTGAAGGCCAGATGAGTCCCTGACACCCAGTTTTATTATGCAAAGATAGCAAAGAGATTTCTCAATTATCTTTAAATTAACTACCTCTTGCCATTCTGAGTTCCCCAAGGATCAATGAGGGGTGAGCTTGAAAGGGTCTGTGCCGTCTGCTATCGCGTCTTCTGTGTGACTATCAAAAAAGGAGAGTGAAAAAATAGGTGACTGCTGCTTCTCATCCCCAAGTTTAATGGTTTAATTAGAAACCCTCTGCAGTTCCAAGCTTTGCAAGCACCATCTGGCACTTGGCTTCAAATACACTCCATTTTCATTAAGGAGGAACAGTAGAAAAGTGAGGCTTTTCATTATTTCATTTGCTTAGGTTCAGAGCTGTAGGAGGGAAAAAAAAAAGGAAAGGCATATGGTTGCAGGAAGCTGAGATGAAATTTAACTTAAGACTGCAATATATTTATAGCATGGAAATAGAAATTGTCAAAATTTATTCATGCAGAGTGTCGGTCTGATTTTTTTTTCCCAACAGTTCAGAAGCTATCCAAAATAAGGACTTCTCTCTTTCAAATTTTAGGTAAGATTTGATTTTAACAAAGACATAAAACTTATTCGTTTATTCTCTCCCTCCCAGATACACATGCAATTCCATCGTATGCCTTTTGAAATTGCATAGATCCCCTACACGATATAGAATCTGGGTTCTAGAGAGAATTTTTGCCACATATCCTGGCAAACAGTAGTTTGGGATTCTTTTACTCCCAGTTGATCCATGATGGGATGGACACTAACTGAATGAAGTCTGACTACTTCATTTTGTCCTTTTTAGGAAGAAAAAAACACTTTAAAAAAAATATACAAAATAGCCACAGAGTTCATCCTTCCTCCTCCTCTTCCTCCTCATAGTAAAAATGTTTAATATGTTTATAGCAGTGAAGCTATAACAGAAGCTATTTTGCCTTTATAACATTTCCTAGAATAATCATGATGTAGCCATGCAACATTTGCATAGCTATATGATCAGTCTAGGGAGGGCTAACAAAGAAAAGTTGTATGTCATTTTTTTTAATGAAAAAAAAGGAAAAACCAAGAAGCACTTCTATCCTGTACATTTTCAAAAGTAAATGCAAATTTCCACTGCTCCTAAAAGAACAAACATATTTAGATCCAAACATTTTATTAAAAATCCATATATGAATCTGCCAGACCACAAATCTGCCCTGTAATAAAACAGATTGGATCTAATCTGATCGGCACATTCCTAGTTCTAATTCTGTGGTGAACCTAGTTGAGTAGAAAAGACTCTCTGATGCAGAAGTTCAGCCGCAAAATGTGGAGGGTGCAAAACAATGACAGAGGCTTGGGGGAGGGAATGAGCGAAGTTAATTGGATTATTCACCTTCTTCTCTCATAACAGTAACTGCAGGAGTACAGTAAGAAATGTAGGAAAGCAAATATAGAGTAAAAGCATAGGTAATGTGATGTCCTCCAGAGATTCAACATTTGCCATATTGAGTGGGGCTCATGAAAGAGTTGCGGTTCCCAAAGTGTATATCCTTGATACGGGAGATAATACTCTGCAGATGTTTGACAATCCTTATTATTTCTCAGGGAATTTTGGAAATTATATTTCTGTGAGTTGGGATATTGATTTTTAACAGAAATTACCCACTCCCTCAACTCCCTCACCTAAACTTGCAGAATTTTGTGGGAGAAGCCCAGCACCAACATTGCAGTAACATAAGGCATTCTTAGACAGCCACCACAATGGCAGAATTCTGACAGGACTCTGTTGACGTCTGCTTTGAGTCCTTAGTTCCTAGAGGCTGAATGTGGAGAACACCTGTTTTTATTTCTCCCTATGCTCCAGAAAGTACTACATTAAAGCATGGTGAGAAATTTAAACAGTACCTACCTGGAAGCCACTCAGTAGTAATGTTACTATCTACAGGTAGACATTATGGGCCCACCATCATAGAAAGAAGCCCATCAACAGATGGGGTGCATTTTATAGGGTTACCACATCTGGGTTGCAAAAGTCCAGGTCAGCAGAAGATGGTTCCAAGTAGCAACAGAAAAGTCTAGTGTTTGCCTGGATTTTTAGACCCCTGATCAGGTAGCCTCTTTAGAAATATTAAATGCCCTGCACCAACAAATAACAGGCTTGATATTAAATGCCTGCCTTATGTGTGAAAGAAGGGCAGGGAAAGGTAGGCTGAACTCTTAACAAAATCCATAATCATACTGTCTCCTAATTTTAGTCTTTTACAAGCAGCATCTTCAAAACTATTATAAAATAATTCAAACATTGTTGTGGTGTGCCCAATTTTCCCCATTGTGGAAAACTGCAAGAATGCTATGTAATAGTATCTAGTTTCACTAAGTTGGGAATAAGGTACAGACATAAAGGAGGAATTAAGTTTAATGTTCTTATGGGTGTCACGTTTGCTCAGTGAAATTAATGACAAGTTTTTCTCCTTTATAGTTGCACAAGAACTCATGACTCTCCTAGATGATAATGACCATAATCCTGAACCGTTCCTCTGTGTCTACTAAGTACAATATTAATTAACAAAATTGGGAGTAAAGAACAGATTCTCAGTTGAGTAAGATCTTTAAGCCTGTTTGAGTGTCATCCCTTTCCATCCTACTGTAATAATGGTTAGCTAAGCAAGACTGAGGAAATTATCCCTGCTGAATCTTGCTAATTTAGACAGCTGTAGGCTAAGGATCCATGGTTTTCATTTGCCATATCCTCTACTTTCATAGCAGGTCAGAAGAATAAAACGTGATTGTCAAACAACTTCATGTATGTTAAAAAAAAGAAGAAGAAGAAGAAGCAGTTGGGGTGGCCTTATACAGAAATTGTAAATAAGTCTCAATAAATAAGTAAACCAAACCAAAGAGAGAAGCCCCAACTTCTCAGGAGGAATAGATTGCTCATGCACAGAGGGAAGAAATGGGAAAGCAGAGCAGCCAGGGAGCGGTTGCAAAAATGTGTGTGAAAAGAATGTACTGTTTAACAAGTCATTCAACCATCAAAAGGGAGGGCTATAAACTCAGTTTCTAGGTTGATTCTTCTTTTTTTAAGTTAGTTTTTGACTTATTGCTTCTGGCATCTGATGTCTGCATTTTGTATATACAAAGAAATAAAAGTATAGTCTACTGTTAAAAAATAATCCAGTCTAAGATGTCTGGTGTCAAAGCTTCCAGGATCTGAACCAGGCATTTCATCATCTGAAATGGGAAAGGAGTTTGTGCAGCTAACTGGAACTTCGCATCACCAAACTTCAAAGCTACCTTTGGGCACAGAAGTATTTACCCCTGTGATTGGAAGATGGTATGAAAGCAAATTGGTCAGGCCTAAAAGAAAACCAAAATAGTGGCCTCTCATTTTTCAAAGGAGAGCAGTCCCTTTTCTAATGCTGGCTTTTGGGTTCTAGTTTCCTAATTTCCCAGCTCCTGTACACTGTCAAGATCTAGACTTTGGTGCACATATGCCCTGATACTGTACCAAACAATACCTATTTCAGAGAGGAGACATTCATAATATTATTAATAAAGAGCTATTATTCATTAACCTCACAGCCAAGACGCAGAGAAATTGCAGTAGGATGTGCACTGTAGTTTGGGATAAACTTGACTACACCAGTAAAGTATTAAGAAGGACTCTCACTGCTAATAATGTTTCTGTTCATAGATGCCTAAACCAAACTGGAATTAGGATCAGACTATCATTAGGTAGAATATAGTACATGCCTCAAGTATCAAAATTGAGATATCATGGAAGTTCAACAACTTGCTCTTTAATTTGTTATTATTTTATTCCTAATGGCAGGAACTTGCTCTTTAATTTGTTATTATTTTATTCCTAATGGCAAAATGATATGGCTTTGTGTATGATGCATCTTGACCTGGGTGGGTAGATAGATAGATTGACTGATTATATACCATCAAGTCAGATCAACTCCTAGCATAGATAGATTTTCTCCATGATAATCTGTCCCTAACTTGGTCTTTCAGATGGGTGGATAGAAGAAGTTGTTATCTAGTGCTTCTCCACAGGCCAACCTGAGAGGAATATTTATTGACAAATAAATTTTCTGCTAATCTCTGCAAGCTCCACATTAACATGAAGAATAAGACAAAAAGATATTACCTGGTAGAAAGATGGCATGGAAATAAATAAATGAATTTTTTTTTAATGGTCTGGGTTTGCCTCAGATTGAAATTCAGTGGTGCAGAAAAAGGAGAACCCTCTTTATTGATAAGTATTCAGGCTGAGAAACTTGGAGCATAAGTATTGATCAAAGTCTTCATGTCCAGTGCTGACATCAAGAAATTCAGGAAGAGTTTGCCTGCAGGGATTAATAAGAGTGCCTGGTCACCCCTGAGCTGAGTTCAAGGGTCCTTTTATGGGTGCCTGAGTGTTATTATTTTCTAATGAATGACCCTTTAGAAAATAACCAGGGAAATGCTTATTAATGGTGAAGGTTTCATCCATTATCAAAGTCCATGCCCCCAAAGAGGTCAGGAAAGGCCTAAACAAAGGAAGAAATAATATTTTAACCATCTGTCTTAAAAATACAGCATGTCAAATTCAGCTGAGAAGAAAATCTTGTTTGGTTTTGTTTGCTTTAAAAAAATAAATCAGGATGAGAAGAAAAAGGAATTTAAGAGATTCCCTGGGATAAGCACTCAATCAAGGTTCAGGAAAAAATCAATTTGACTAATATATTTTTTTTTCTTTACTACAAAAAAAAAGTATTCTTTTTGCACTGATGGAAGCTGAAATAGAGTCATAAGCCTTTGGCGAATATACAGATGGAAGTCTCAACCAGCAATATTTTGCTGTTATTTCCCAGATAATTCTTATAGCTGCTGGTCAATGTGCTGAACTTTAATGTGGTTCATTTGATTTTGGATTATTGTGATTTATGAATGAGGTTAGTGAATAATCTATGATTTGCTTTAGGGAAGTAAGTGAAAGATTGAAGCCATAAGTTGTTGCTAGCTTATTGATTATCACTGTGGTTTAGTGTGAAATTGAGAATGGGGATATCTTAACTCTTTCAGGTTTCCTGATTTATTCACAGTTTGTTTTTGTGTCTCTAACCATGAGAGGCAAGAATAGCCCCAAAAAAGGATGGAAAACGGGAAAGGATTTATGAACATGCCATTATTATTTTGTCCTCCGTAAGAATCATAACTACAACCCAAGCCCTAGCTTGACCTGTGAACGCTACCATTGTGTGACAAATTTTCTTTTCTTCTTTAGGTTGGCTGCTATCCAAAGACTTGGTGCCTTACTATCTAGCAAGAAAGGGGAAATTCCAGGAGCTGGGAGTTAGAATGAAGCAGGAGTTCCACCAATGAGGATCTGCCCTGTCCAGCAGCCCAGAGAAAACATGGCAAGATGTTAATTGTGTCAACTTCCCAATCACCTTGTGCATCTAATACCAACATGACAATATACAGGATGGTGTCACTAATGACAGATTAGTATAGCCCCAGCACATGGAAGGGGCCTAGAAGTCAGTCCCATTAAAGAAGCCCATTTGTAGGCATCAGTAGAATTGCATTTGCTGGTATTTTTTTTGAAGGCTGTGCAGCATTCTGCTTCCTAATTCATATTGAGACACTGGAGGGAGGGTCTACTTCCTTTAATAACTTATTCACATGAAAATATACTTTCTTATTCCCATTCAAAGACTGAGAGGATTTGATATAATTTGCAAAAAGATCCAGCAATGTAACACCGTATGGCATTATCAAGTCAGAATTGATTATATCCGGAAACACATGAAACAGTTTTTTACCAAGATGAGCGGGTTTGTTTTATGTTTATCCATAAATATAAATATTGTTGACTTTAATTTAATTTAATTTAATGATAATTTGAAATATAGTGCTGGGTTATTGTTTTTGTTTAACATATGTTTACTATTATCTTAGTATTACTGGTAGTCAAATAAAATGGATGTAATCCTTTGAAAGCAACAAATTTCAGACTGTTACACTCATTTGCTGCTACTATTCTCTCAAAAAGACTGTTGAAGGAGCAATTTAAATGAAAATATTCAGAACAGATATCCACCAACAGGAAAAAAAACCACAAGAACTTTTTTGATTTGATTATAAGAGTCAAAAAGTCAGTGTTGACCCTTAACTGTAAGATCTACCCCGTTCGTCTAGAGAAACTCTCATGAGAAACTCTCGTGTTCAACAAAGAAGTTTACTTGAGCGTAACGTGCATAGTTACAAACAAAGCCAGGACTGGCTTGGCACATCTTGTGATACAATTTATAGTTCTCCACTTCCCGCGCTTTACCCCATTGCTATGTTACATATTACAGATTGCAGATTACAGATTACCCCCAGTAATTCCCCCTTTTACTCGAATGGCAGGTTCAGCCCAGTTCTTATTGTCCCTTGATTGCTCTGCCCCGCCGGCGTGGTCGTGGTTCCTCTTGGTTCTTTCAGTTACGTGCAAAGCCGGGGTTTTCCAATTGTGCGCTGATCGCCTTTCCGCGAACCGCTGCTCAGCCCTTTGTCTCAGTGCTTGCGGCTAATCAGTGTCGATACAAAACATCCACTCTGTGGTTTTTGTTAAGTGGTCCCAGGTAGCTAGTTAACCAGCCGCGGCTTTCACTTCCTCTTTTCCCCGGCTTGCGAGCGGGCGGTAGAACTGACTCAGCGTGGCTGGGCAAAAACTAGCCGTGCCGCACCGGCTGAACCTGACATTAACAACCATATAGGGTCTCCATTATAATCAGACCCCAATCTGGCCTGTTCAGTCTGCCAATGGTGCACCCATCATTGCTGTAATCAAGTCCATAAATCTTTTGGGTTGATTTGTTTGATGATACACTTTTTTATTTTCCAGCTGTCCATGTTATTTTCAAGAATTTTCTCCAATGCCAATGTTCTAAAAGCATTGATACTTTTTCTATTGTGGTTACTCAAAATATAACTTGTGCTTCCATAGATTGTCATAGGGAAACTACTGCCTCCATGACTCTGACCTTGCAGGTATAAGCACCTCACAGCATCTGAATATCTTTTTGGGGGGCTTTCATTGCTACTGTGCCAAGTGTTACTCTGTGGCACATTTCTTGACTGCTGGTTCCTTTACTGTTGATAGTTGATCATAAACAGCAGGAGCTATCCATTACTTGAGGAACTTTATTGTCAGTTCCATGTCGGGTTGCTGTACCTATTATCAGTTTGGTCTTTATACTTAGTCCCCTTTTTTCATTGTGCTCCTTGACTTTCATTATTAGAGCTTGCAGACGATTTGTATTTTCAGCTGTCAGAGTAGTACTGCTAGTATAATACAGATTATTGATGTTCCTCCTTCAGTTTTAAAACCACACTCATCTTCTTCCAATCCAGCTCCCTCAATATATATTCAGCATATGGATTGAATAAATAAGCAGAGAATAGACAGCCTTGTCTTGCTTCTGTGCCAACCTGGAGCCAATCCATTTGTTTCACCGTGTTCTCTCTAAACTGTGGCTTCCTGACCTATATATACAGTAGGCTTCTCATGAGGACAATGAAATGTTCTGGGGTGCCCATTTTCCTAAGCACATCCTATAGCTTGACATGGTTCATACAACCAAAGGTCTTTCATAATCAGTGAGGCACATACTGACCTCTTTTTGGTATTCTTTGGCTTTCTCAATTATCCAGCATGCATCAGCAATAATGTATCATGTTCCTCAGCCTTTTCTAATAACAACTGGAACACCTGGCATTTCCCTCTCGATGTAGGGCTCTCGTCTGCACATTATTTTCCTAGCATGTGAAATTAAGGAATTGTACAATAGTTTGCACACTCTTTTGTGTCTCTTTTTTTTTGGTATTGGTATGTACAGTAGACTGAACTCTTCCAGTCTATTCACCATGTCATTCTCCAGATTTGCTAGCATAGTTTGGTTAGAACTTTTATTGATTCTTCTTCTGTTGCTTGCCGTATTTCTGCAATTATTTCATCAACTCCTGTAGCCTTCCAACTTGGTAATGACTTGAGTGATCTCTACTGCACAGAATTTCCATAAACTCCTTCCATCTCATATCACATCCTATCCATCCATTGGGTCCTTTAGCATATTTAAATTTAAAGTTCAAAGATCTTTTGGAAGATTTTCTTTATCATGTAGTTTCCATTTTTGTTTGTAATACTGCTTCTTGTCTCTTTTAAGAGCTCTCTGAAATACTTTGTTAAGTTTTCCCACCATCTGTTCTGACATCCCAGTTGGCTCCCCCCCCACCCCCGCCCGCTTCTCGGTCTTTGGCAATCTCTTTGTCTTTTGCATCTCATCCTTAACAACTTCTTTGATTTTATTGCACAGTTGCTCTGGTTCCCTATCTATGAGGTTCAGGACTTCACAGTGATTTCTAATATTCTCCTTGAAAATGGTAGGTATAAGCTCAAAACCATTGGCTTTATTCCTTTGATTTAGTTTGGCTTGGAAATTGAACATCAGTCAGTCATGACCTGTTCCACAGTCAGCCCCTGGCCATGTCTTTGTTGTTATAACTGAATTCTTCCACCTTCTTGTACCAATAACATAACCAGTTTGATTTCTATGTATGCTATCTGGTTATCTCGTATACATGCATCATTTTAGTTGCCTGAAGATTGTGTCAGCAGATAACAACTTTAACTGGGTTAAAATATGTTTAAATGTGTCGTGTATTAGCGATCACTTACAGGGATGCCTGGAGAGAAAGTCAAAAAGGTCAGGGCAGCAGCCACCCCTTTTTTACATGTGTCAGACATGCAACACATGTGAAAAAGAAGTGGTGTTTTAATTGTGCAGTTGCTGCTGCCATCTTGACTTTTTTTTACCCTCCCTATAGATACTTCTGCTCACTGAATTGTTAAGTTCAAGAATTAAGATAGTGTTAAAACCTGCTGTTTTAACCACAGCTACTTATCTGACTTAAAAATAACAGCATTTGGCAGTGTTTCTTTTTAAACCTGAATTGTAACCGTCATAAAATGAGTCCCATTTCAATTACACCCTTGTTAATCATTTTCAGGCCAGAACAATTCCAGCTGTCATTTGCAAGGTTTGGACTGTTTTTTTTTCTACGAAGTAAATCCTGCCTGTCTAATATTCTTGACATATTCCTATTACGTCTGTTGAATTTGTTTTTACTACAATATCTTCAGAGATACTGGTTATGAAAAAGAAGAACAGCTTTCCTCTAGTATAAAGATGGGCAACTTGTAGTCCCTAAATTAAATCCAGGTTACCCTCAGACTAAATTCATCCCACTCCGCTTGATCACACATAAGAAATTACCTCAGACTTCAGCTAAGGACTAGATGTGATTTTTATACAACTGGATGGTTGTGAAACTGTGAAGGGAGTGTCACAAGAGAAAGAGATGCATCCCTATTTATTTTGGCAGGTGGCCCCACCCACTCTGTGCTTACTTTCCGCCCACCAGGTGCATCCCCAACAACTTACTTCTGAATTACAACAGAAAAACAGATTGCAACAGAAAAAAAGGTGTCCATCCCTGTGCTAACACAGCTGCCTTTTCCAAAAACTGTTTTTGAACAGAATGAACCACACACCTATTTTTTCTCTTGATATTTACCCATCATGGCTAATAACATCCAGTAATCCAATTAAGTTAAATTTTCTGCTGCCATTTTTTTCCTCCCTGGAAAGACAGAAATTCAGGTACGCAGGGCTATCTGCGGGGAGGGGGTGAAAAAAGTCAGGATGGCAGCCGCAACCGCACAGTCAAAGCCCCACCCTTTTTTAATGTATGTCATAAGGCATATACTGTAATAAAGGGGCAGGACTTTGAGTGCATGATTCTGGCCACCATCTTGACGTTCTTATCCACCCACTTCCCTACTATCCCTGCAGATATGGAATCATCAGAAAATCATTCCTTTTACCTAAATGATCTTAAAGGTGTTGTTCCTGTTGTTTGAAACACAAACCCCCTGTATTTCAATCCCTTTCAGGAGCATGATTTGTTAATACATATTAATGAAATTGAGCAAACTACATCCATGACATTCCTCCCTCTTTTTAATATAATGGTGGGGTTGGGGTATTTTTTTTTTTTTTGCATAATTACAAGTGAGGGAAGGAAACATCTGAGACTATATTCATACTCAGGGGATTCTTAATTATTAGTTGCATAAATGACATAAGACACAATTAGAGAGAATGCAAAAGATCGTTGATGAGATTTTTCCCTCATTTCTTTTAAAGGCCTCAGTGCATCCATTGGATGTCCCAATATAGAACAAATCCTTATGTTGAGCAAGAGCTTTTATATATGTTTCTCTCTACCTCTGTCTCTGTCTCTACCTCAGAGGCAAAGCACCATAGCTATATGAGATGGCAGTCAGGGTTAGGACCACCATACAGCACTGGAATTTCAAGCCAGGGCTCAGGAGCAGGACATCTGCCCTGCCTCCCTCTTTTAACAGGTTGGCTAAGTCTGGAAGCTCACCATGTGATCTCCCCTTCAAAGGTGGAACATTTTGATTTCCCACTGTTCCCCAAAATGTGTATCAGGAGCATTCTGAGAAATGAAAATAGTAACTGCCACTCAACATTCACTGCCACGGTTGTTTGGAAGAACATCACCTTGATCTCAGTAGGCATTACTCTCAGGTAAATTTATATTGTTTTGTCACCACAGGTAAATATTTGCAAAGGTAAATCACATTTTAAAAGTTTGCAGAGAAGAGGGATGAGTCACCAAATTGCCAGGGAATTTACCAAGTTTAAAAGTAATTAGTCTCAGGTAAGTTTTAGTAGAGACTGCTGCTTGACTCATTTGCTGCAGGCCAACTTCAGGGCAGCTACTATCTATAGCCTACTGTACTGACTAATGTACCAGATAAGAAACACAGTGAATACAAGCATTTCCATCAGCTGCAAAGCAATGTTAATCCTGCAGTGGTGTGTTTCTCTACAATGGCTCTGTTAAAAGAGTGTTATCAAACCTGTACATCCTAAATACATGAGTTTAATTATGAGTAACCATGCAGAGCAATGGGTAGTAGAAACTACTCGAAAAATAGTAACAAGCTAATGATCATGGAGGCATTATCATGAAATTTGAAGATAAGATCTACTACGCATCATTTTGCATGTTTCCTGATTGGCAATGGGACATTGATCGTTAGGTCTTTTAATCAACACAATAATCATATGACTCATCCATTCTGTAGAATGTGTCATTAGGTTATTAAAGCAAACAAATAAATTGCATTATGGCCCTAAAAGATATTTATTTTGAGGTACAGCCTACTGAATCTAATGCAACATACTGACAAAGCCAGAATTCCCCAACCAGATGCTCTTCACATGTGTTGGAGTAATCTAGCGTGGCTGAGAATTCAGGGAGTTGAAGTTTAGAAGAGAACAGCAGGATGTAGAAGTAAATGTTTTAGAAATAGAGCCTTAATTGGTAAGAGTCAACACTGAACAGTAGCTGAACATGCTCTCAAGCACACTGGACACAAAATCCTATTGGAAAACACAGAGATACTGGACAACACCAACAGCTACTATACCAGGCTACACCGGGAAGCCATTGAGATTCACAAACACCAGCACAGTTTCAATAAAAAAGAGGAGAGTCTAAAAATCAACAAAACCTGGCTACCAATCCTGAAAAATACAGCCTGCAAAAGGTCAAGGAACTCAGCTCAACCACCAGGACATGTGAACAGTTCACACAATGAACTTGCTAATCATCCCCAGCAGCCCCTCGTTAACAATTCAATAGAAGAAAAAACCCTGCCTAATCCCCAGGAAGATACACACAGATTTTGGCACCAAAACAAGCAGCCACTCAGTAACCCAACCCCCCCCACACACACCCAATTCCCCCCTCCCCCCCCCCAGATCTCTATAAATACCCACAAAAGGGTCACATCACCCTGGGCACAGAGAGAACTGCTCCTGTCTGTGCTCCTGCACTCTGAAGATGCCGGTCACCGGTGCTGGCGAAACGTTAGGAAACAAAACTTCCAGAACACAGCCACACAGCCCGGAAGAGCCACACCAGCCAGTCAACACTGACTTGATGGCACATTGTCATGTTTATAAATGAATATACTGATATAAAATTATAGATGGGGTTTTTTATATTATATATAGAATGACCCCCCCCCAGATAGCTGCTATTTAGTGGCTATTAAGTTTTTGTAACCCTGATATTTACCCTTATTATAAATGTATGCAAAAATGGGAATTCTTTAAAATCTTGGGCTTAAAAAGGACACGCACTGAAAGGATTATTGACTAATTTTAAAAAATCTTTCTTAAAAATGTAATACCAAAATTTTACAACTTTTATCTTTTCTGGCTGATATAGTATGAAATGATAACTTAATAGTAGAGCCAGTTCAGTGTAGTGGTTAAGGTACCTGGCTAGAGACCAGGAGACCATGAGTTCTAGTCCAACCTTGGGCACAAAGCCAGCTGGGGGACCTTGGGCCAGTCACTCTCTCTCAGCCCTAGGAAGGAGGCAATGTCAAACCACTTCCAAAATCTTGCCAAGAAAACTGCAGGGACTAGTTTAGACAGTTGTCAGGAAGCAACACTAACTTCAAGGCACAACAACAACAATGTAATAATATTGAAAAAGGATTATTGGAAGGAAGAGCATTGTTATTTTTCCTCTCTTTCCCTACTGTCACTGTGCTCTGAAGAACTATTCTACCAGACTTGAGCAGTCATGAAGTCTCTTCTGTTTGGACATACAATTAATCTGTTGGATAAATCTTGCAGCCCTATTGTTTATTATCAACTAACTCTATGGAATCTTTTCCCCATGTTATTTACTTTTTCCCCTGAATTCAGTTTATTTTACCTACACTACATACTATTTTACCTCTGAAATGTTCCCCTGGTTGCTTTTTACTCTAAGGTTTTTCAATCTTTTGTTTGCAGGGGATTAAACATGAGTCTAGAATACACATGAGGGATTAAATCTTTTGGGAGAAAGTAGGATGAAGGAAACAAAAGGGTTAAACATTCCCTTCTCTTCTGTTCCTTCTTAGATGCAACTGCTCACTCCTAAGAATACTTTTCAACAGTTAAAGATCAAGAAAGATTTTGTGTAATATGCAAAACTTAGGTAAGGAGGCATTTTTGAGCTAGTAAATGTTACCATGATCCAACTAAATACACTCATACTATGCAATACTTCAGTGAAATCCAACCTTGGTTTTGAAAACTAAGGGCATCTGATTCCCCACCTTTCTCCCAGCACCCCACCCCCACCCCCATCTCTGTTTTCAAGATAAGCTCTTGCAGTTGCTGAAACAAGTGTTCTTTGGAGGACTGGCCACGGTTAAGGTGTGTAGTTGTGATTGAAAACTTCATGTGCTTCTAGACTTCATAACAGTCAGTTGAAACTGCAAATGTACACATGGTCCAAGAACTTTTAGTGAACTTTCCAGAACAAGCTGAACTGCACACTAATTAATCAGCACTTTAAAGGCTTCCTTTTTACTCTGATTATTAATTTTCTTGAAATTAGCATCCTATTGTATCAATGATACCAATGACCTTCTTTCTAAGGATAATTATCCTGAAAATAGTAGATTAAATGGAAACCCTTTAGAGTTCTATGCCCATCCCTTGATGGATTTTCAGCTAATTTGCAAGATAAGAGGTGCTTCAGCTAAGGTCTGATTCTCACTCTTTTTGTAATGATGCAAGCGATCATGGATTATGGGTTCCAACAACCATTGATTCCTAACCTCATACCAAAAAAAGTTTTCATCTACATATAATTTTGGCTGTGTGCTCATCACAAGTGCTTATGCTATGTCATGCATCGCTATTACTGTATCCATCCCAGCCTGAAGATAAGAAGGAGCAATATCCATGCTAACTTGGACCATGTAGAAAGACAATTGTATGAATAATGATTCCAAAAGAGATGCTGAAAATTTTCAGTTTTCTGAATTTTCACATGAACGGAATGATCTGCATTGCCCAAATCAGTAACATGGATTAAAAACAATTATTCTTTCAATTGGATATCATTTGTCTAAATTTTGTGACACAGTTGTAACCCCAAAAGAGGCATGCAAAATGTGAATATGAGCAAAAATTGTGTGCCAAATGTCAGGGAAAGATTACACATTTTGCATGCATGGTATACAAAGCGGCATATAATAATGTGAATTTTCAGTTTGTCTTTTACATTCACAGACTGATGTGGAAATCAGATAGAAAAGAAAGCATATGAATTTGATATGGACTAAGGTGGATTAACTTCAACATCTTTAGTTCCAAATATATAATGTTTGTCAAACACGCTGAACATGTTGAGTTAGCCAGCATTTTAATTACACACACATGCATGCATGTGCACACACACAAATATACATACATATATACATTTCATTTAGAAATACAATTCTATGCCACTTCTTTTAAAAAAGCTAAACTAGCAAACATGCTTATTTATTTTGCATGTGGGAGGAAAACTACTATCAGAGAGTTATGATATAAAATGGATGGGGCAAGCCATGGTTTTCCTTTTTTTCCATTTTAGACAGGATTGGTCCTTCCTTCCTTCCTTCCTTCCTTCCTTCCTTCCTTCCTTCCTTCCTTCCTTCCTTCCTTCCTGTGTTGACCCTATATTAGAGCCCAAAATAAAGAGGTGGGCTATATCTACCTCTGTCTCTCATAAAGTGGGGAAAACTATTCCATATTTTAATCAATTGCACCAGCAATATTCAACATTGTCTACCCATGAGCTAAACAATTAGGCTGTTAATCTTCAGGATGTAATGACTCTAGTCTGCACCAGATAACTTTAAAGAAGGTCAAGTTGGAGCAAATCAAGCCATGGAAGAGCAGAAAGCTAAGACAAGATCACATTACATTTGAGAATCAGGATAGGAAACTCAAATGTCCTCAGAATTTGGAACTACAGTTTCTACAATACTTTAGCATTGGCCATACTGGCTGGAAGAAGTCCGACACTTCTGGAGGACACTTAGATGCCTTCCCCTGTTGAAAACCCAACACTTGACTTTTTCTTAATCTCTCAAGGATGCTCCTGTTGTTGTCAATACCCACCCACAAGCACCTTGGCTAACAAACATCCTATTCTCTTCTCTACTTCCCATTTCAAGGGGAAGAATTACTTCTGAAGTAAAGAGAGGATCACACAAATCCAAGAAACTGTGACTTTCTTCTTTGTCTTCAGAGGAGACCATTGCTGCACCTGCCTTTGGTTTCTTCTGCCAATTAAAGCAGGGTAGGTTGCTTTCACATAATGCCAAGGAGACTGAGAAGTCAAAGCCGTTGGAAGCATTTTGTCACATGCAGACTCTCTCATTTCTCTGTCCTGAGAGAAGATCTGGATTAGGTGAAGTTCCTGGGCCCTGGTGGTCTCTTAGAAATATTTGCTTAAGTTACCTAGAAAAGCAGAGCATGTGTGGAGGCAAACAGGTGTTGTATTGCCCACTAGAACCAGCTTTTCAGAAAAAGATCCTGCATCCTCACAGCTTCCTTTTTTTTCAAACATCCAATATGGGATTTGCAGGTTGGTTTCTGGTTCCCCTTCCACTCCTACAAGCAAATATTCCAGCCAGTCGCAGTCTGCTCTTCTAACAGCTCCAGACATCACTATAGGCAAAACTGCCTTGATACACTTTCTCACCATAATCAGACAGATCCCTAAAAACAATTAAAACATAGCTAATTAATTAATTTAATTTAATTTAATTAATTAATTAATTAATTAAAACATAGCTAATGAATACTTTTGTTTGCACATCTGTTAAGAAATTTCCCTGTTGCCTTATAAACCCAGTCACGGTATCTTTTGAAAAGCAAAGTATTTCTAGATTCCAGATTCACCCAGTAGGCACTGTAGCTTTATCTGTTTAACTTTTGGTTCTGCGTGTGTATTCTTGTAGATTCTGTTCTGTAAATGTATTCTACAAGAGGCTCTTGGAGATCAGTTGAATGCTGACCCCAAGTGGAAGAAACAGATCAATAGCAACTTTCTCAATGTATTTGTTGTCTTCATTTCTGAACCGTCAGAAGAAATTTATCAGATTTATTTATTAAGATTAAGAGATTTATTAGATATTATTTTACATAATATATCAACCCATTAGTTAGAAGATTATAACCTGAGCCCCCAGGATTGCATGTGGGACCCCAAAATCTTATCTGTCCTGGATCGCAGGGCTTACATAATATTTTGCTGCAAAACAAAATATTTTAATGTAATAGAAAGAGAAGATGATTAAATACATAGACAGCAATTCTATTAATTGCAAGTAATTAATGCATATAAATTAAATTACTTGACCAATCTTTTTTGGGTGGGGAAACTAAAACAAGTTCTCCAGTCAGTACTTGGGTAAGAGAATTCTGGGGAATTCTGTGGCTTGGGCTAGACTGGGATATTGGAAAATCATTCAGGAAGAAGGTAGTGACAGGTAACTTCTGTACTCCTGCTAAGGAAACAACATTGTGAGATCCATATAGTCACTAGGAATCAAACTTGGCTCAAGGGAGTCTTTGAAGTTAACTTTAAATTAAAGCTGGGTCCTTAACCTACTCTTGGTATGGGTGTTTCTAAGTTAGGTTTTTACTTGGCAACCATAACTCACTTTGTTCTCAACATTTTAAAAGAAGTTCAGAGGATATTATTCTCCATTAGTAGTTTTCCCATCCTTTCCCACTATTTCTTCTGTCATCTTCCAAAAACAAACATCAAGGAGAAAAAGATGAAAGTGCTTCATGATGCATTATGGTAGGTAGTAATATACTGTAAGCCTTCTGCCTGTATGTGCTTCACACATGCAATTAAACATCATCAGCTACACATGATAAGACTATTCAATTATGTGACAAGAATATGTGGATGAAAGTACCATCTTTGCATTAATGCGGTGAATCTGCATCCAAATATTTAAAAACCTCTGAAATTGGCTATTTGTATCCACCCCCAAGCTTGAACATTTCCAGGAGCTATTTTATGCTTTACTCTCTGTTGCTAGGAACCCTTAGGAATAAAGTCCCTTGGGTTTTGCAAAGACGACCACTAGAAGTGTGCATCAGATATGACTTAAGGCTGGATCTTGAGAGGGAGTGGGATAACTCAGAATACATTTTTATTTTCATTTTCCCTGGGAGAGAGTACATAAGCCTAAACTATTCTGTTCTAATTCTGGGCCTCCGGAAAATGCCAGTTCTGATTTGTTTATAAAAGGACTATGGATGAAAAAGTGTACATTAAAAACCTTTGCAGTCATTTTTATGAAGCCAAGTTGAATCCCTTGTATCTCTTAGTATAACTGGAACAACTCTAGCCTAAAAACCTGGAAAGATATTGCCAGTTAGAGCCCTCAAAGCAGTTTACACAATGACTAGAACATGATTACCTAATATAAAATTGTCCATTGTTTTATAGCTTATACACATTTGTAGAATTAAAATGTGAAGAACTAAGTATGAAACTCATAAAAATCCATATGCTTAGTGTTAAAAGAAAGCCGCATGCAGTATATCTACCAAAATGCAGATTACTTGAAAGAACAGCCTAAGTTTGTTTCATAGATCTTCATTTCCTGTATACAGGAAAGCAACAAGGCAAAATGTCCTATTAAAGCTCCCTCTTTTCTATTATTAGACAAGTAATGCAATTATTCCCATGATAAGATCATATGCTTAGTTTACTTTGTTTTCTTGCTCAACAGTTCATACGTTTCCTAGCATACAGAAGGAATATTTATCTGAAACCTGAACTATGAAATATTAAGCAGCAGAAGAGAACACAAGTTCCTTTAGGACAGTGTTTCTCAACCACAGCAACTTTAAGATGTGTGACTTCAACTTCCAGAATTCCCCAGCCAGTCAGTCAATCCACACATCTTAAAGTTGCTGAGGTTGTGAAATGCTGCTTCAGAACATAGTCAAACCCTTCTGCTTCGCAGCATTAGTATCTGCTTTTTGATCTAAGGTATTGCGGGCTCTTGGATCATCAGGTTTATGGGTAGCCTTCTCCAACTTGGTGTCATTCAAATATGCTGAGGTATAAGACTTATAAGACCCAGTTTAGTGTAGTGGTTAAGGCACCAGGCTAGAAACTGGGAGACCATAAGTTCTAGGCCTGCCTTAGGCACAAAGCCAGCCGGGTGACCTTGGGTCAGTCACTCTCTCTCAGCCCTAGGAAGGAGGCAATGGCAAGAAACCACTTCCAAAATCTTGCCAAGAAAACTACAGGGACTTGAGACTTGTCCAGGCAGTCACTAGGAGTCAACACTGATTCAAAGGCACCCAAAAAATTCCCAATGCTTATAATCCAAACCAGCTTTACTACTGGGTTGAATGATAGAAATGGAGCCAAAGACTTTGGGGGACACTGGGTTGGAGAATGGTGGAGACAAATATGCTCTTTCTATTCACATTGATGAAAAACTATCATATTTTTTAATTGATTATGTGCCATCAAGTTGTTTTCAACTTCTAGCAACCACATAGATAGATTTTCTCCAAGATGATATATCCCTAACCTGTTTTTTCATGTCTCCCAACAGTGCACTTATTGCCTCTGTAACTGAGTCCATCCACCTTGCTGCTGATCATCCTCTTCTCTTTTCTCTACCTTTCCCAGCATTAGAGCCTATTCCAGAGAGCTGGGTCTTCGCATAATGTGTCCAAAGGAGGATAATTTGAGCCTAGTCATTTGTGTTTTGAGTGAGAATTCTGGGTTGATTTGTTCAATGATCCATCAGTTTGTTTTCTTGGCTATCCACGCTATTCTCAGGAGTCTTCTCCAATACCAAAGTTCAAAAGCATCAATACTCTTTCTATCCTGCTTCTTTAAAGTCCAACTTTCACTTCCATTGAGTGCCACAGGGAATACCATGCATGCAGAGTTCTGATCTTTCTAAGTATAAAGACATCATGGCATCCGAATATTTTTTCCAAGGGCCTCATGATTGTTCTACGGAATGCTAGTCTCTAATGTATTTCTTGAGTGCTTGTTCCTTTACTGTTGATCCTAAAAGGCAGAAGCTATCCACCACTTTGATATCTTCATTGTCAATTCTAAGGCTGGTTGTTTTACCTAATATTGTTAATTTGGTCGTCCTTGTATTTAATTTTAGTCCCATTTTTTCTCTGGGCTCTTTGATTTTTAGTATTAGGGCTTGCAGATCCTTTGCATTTTCGGCTATCAGGGTAGTGTCATCAGCATAGTGCAGGTTATTGATGTTTCTTCCTCCAGTTTTAAAACCACACTCATCTTTTTCCAGTCCTGCTTCCCTTAATATATATTCTGCATATAGGTTGAATGAATAAGGGGAGAGTATGCAGCCTTGTCGCATTCCTTTGTCAACCTGGAGCCAGTGTGTTTCACCATGTTCTGACTGCACTTTGGCTTCCTGACCTGTATATAACTGTAAGTTTCTCATGAGGATAATGAGATGATTTGGGATTCCCATTTTTCTGAGCACATTCCACAGCTTGATGTGATCAACACAATCAAAGGCTTTTCTACAATCGATGAAGCACATACTGACTTCTTTTTAGTATTCTTTGGCTTTTTCAATTATCCAGCATGCATCAGCAATAATGTCTTGTGTTCCTTGACCTTTTCTAAAGCCAGCTTGAACATCTGGCATCTCTTTTCCATGTAGAGCTCTAATCTGCACTAGATGATCCTAAGCATTATTTTGCTAGCCTGTGAAATTAAGGATATTGTACAATAGTTTGTACACTCTGTTAAGTCTCCTTTTTTGGTATCGGCATGTAGATTGACTTCCTCCATTCAGTTGGCCACTGTGTCATTCATCAGATTTGGTGGCATAGCTTGGTTAGAACCTTGACTGATTTTTCTTCTGTTGCTTGCAATATTTCAGTGGGTATTCCATCAGTTCCTGTAGCTTTCTGACTTGGTAATGACTGGAGTGCTGATGTAACTTCATCTTCTAGTGCCAGAGGTTTTTCTAAGTATGGAATATCTGAGAAGATGTTCTGGTCTTCTGTTTCCTTTTTATTGTCTCTATTGAATAGTGTGTAGATGTTGTTTATCTCTATGTGCCTGTTGATGGCTGCCTTGACTGAATACCAAGCTTCCAGGAATACCCTCGCATTTTTGGATTTAGCTTGGTCTAAGATGCCGACAGTTTCCCAGTTGAAGCTATGGTTAAGTCTGTCCATGTGTTGTGAGATTAAGGAGTTTTCATTTTGTCTTCTGACTGCTAGTTGGTGTTCATGGATGTGCTCTGCTAGCCTTCTGCCTGTTTGTCCTACATAGTGGAACTATCAGCATCTTAGACCAAGCTCCTCACCAGCAATCATCACCCAGATAAGCAGAGATTAACACCAAGATTAGCACCAGACAGACAAGTAGTAAACAATACCCTAATCAAAGAACTACCAGGAAGAAACACACACACACACACACACACATCAACACTGGCAGGGCAAGCCACTGTATATAAACAGAGAGCAAAGCCCACTCCATTCTAACACTGAAGATGTTACCTAGCTGGGTAACACAACGTTTGCAAGAAAACAGCCAAGCTCAGAGAACCCCAAGGACTCCACAGTTCAACCCTGAGCTATGCATATTTGCTTAATTGGTAGAAAACCAGGCAGGAGCATTTGTATTCCTAGCACTTATACCCTCATTATTTTATGTACTGATATTTTATTTGCTTGGTAATGTTAAATAAAAGTCTCTCTTTCCCCACTCTCAAAAACTATTTTTATTCCATAATCCCCATTTCTATTACACCCTAGTCAAATCACTCACTAATGGCTCACTAATGAAACAGAAGCACTACAGTTACAGAAGTATCTTTTATGTTCTCCCTGCATGCGTTTCCTAGAGCAGATGTCAAATTATCCATGTGGTTGAGCAGATGAATTTTTCCACTGAAGTTATTTCTTACTCCTTTCTTAGTAGAATGGATTAATGAAAATATTTTGAAAGACTAGCTGTCAAAGCCATGGAGTTGATGGCTTCTCCTTATGCCCCCAGTGGCATTGGCAGGCTGGGGGTGAGGGAGTTTGCCAAAAATGTCAAGATGGCAGCCATGACCAATGATTGAAGTACCACTCCTTTTTATGTACACCACTTTGATCACACTGTTATGCCACTTTTTTTTAACCTTTGCCCCTCTGTGGGCACCCCTGCCAATAGTCATGCTCATCTATTCATGTGGTAGGCATCTGAAAAATAGGAGTGTGGTGTATCCAGGTCCAGAGAAAGCTGATCATGGGCTCCCTTAAGCTTTTACCTTTTGCCATATATTGGCATTTGACAAACTTACCATATGTTGGCAAGTTATCTTCCATCTTTGAAAAGCCAATTTTGCTGCAGCACAGAACATATACAGCAGTGCTTAAAAGTTTAAGTGAACCATTTTGAATTTTAAATATTTCTGCATAATATGACCTAAGATGTGATTTGTTCTCCACACAAGTCTTAAAGCTAGATAAAGAGAACCCAATTAAACAAATGAGTCAAAATATTATATTTGTTCATTTTTTTATTGAGAAAATGATCCAAAGCTACTTATTTGGATGTGGCAAAAGTATGTGAGCCTGTAGAATTACCAGTTCATTTGAAGGGGAAATTAGAGTCAGATGTGGGAAGATAATCAGGTGTGAGTGTGGGAGGTCCTGCCTTATTTAAAGACCAAAATTCTGGTATTCACTATCAAAGCCTGATCTTCACAACACAGGTATGTGGAAGTGTGTTATGGCTCGAAAAAGGAGATTTCTAAGGACCTCCCAAAAACAGTAGTCGATGCTCATCAGCCTGGAAAAGGTTACAAAATTATTTCCAAAGAGTTTGGACTCCACCAGTCCACTGTCAGAGCAAGGCATGTAATATTCCGGGAGGTCTCTAAGAACCCCAGGGTAACATCTAAAGAACTAAAGGCCTCTCTTGCATTGGTGAATGTCAGTGTTCATGAGACCATCATCAGGGGAACTTTCAGTTTGTGAAAGACCATGGTGATAAGCCAGAAGGACATTGGAAGAATTTCTGTGGACTGATGAGACCAAAGTAGAACTTTTCGGTTTGAATGAAAAGCATTGTTTGGCAAAAGGCAAACACTGCATTCCAGCATAAGGACCTTATCCCATCTGTGATACATGATGGTGGCAGTATCATGGTTTGGCTCTGCTTTGCTGCCTCTGGACCAGGACAGCTTGCCTTCATTGATGGAACTATGAATTCTGAATAGTACCAGCAAATTCTACAAGAAAATGTCAGGGTATCTGTCTGTGAATTGAAGCTCAAGAAAAAGTGGGTCATGCAGCATGAGAATGACCCAAACACACAAGTTGTACAACCAAAGAATGGTTAAAGCAGAAGAAAGTTAATGTTTTAGAATGGCCAAGTCAAATGTGTAGCTTTGGATCGTTTTCCTCAATAAATAAATGAACAAGTCTAATCTTTTTCACTCATTTGTTTAACTGGGTTCTCTTTATCTAGTTTTGGGACTTGTGACCTAAAATGAAATCTGTTCTCCACACAAGCATCAATATTGAAAATCCAGAAGGTTCACAAACCTTTAAGCACCACTGTACTAGATTGGTTGTATCTTTCCCATTGTTAAAACAAAAGACATTTCAGAGATTGCATGGCTTTTTGCTGCTTCTGAGATTCTTACGAACAGTATACAATGCTGCACTTTCAATTCCATTTATGGAGAATGCTAGGGGCAGGGTGAGGGGTGTGGTGGGCTCTCTGATATTGCTGCCAACAACCAGTCAATGAGATATTAAACTCTGTGTCTATTGTTTGGGTTTCATTTACTTTCTCCTCTCATCTTCTTTTGCTTTCTTGTGCTAATGGAATGTCGCCCTTCTGCACTGATCCTGAGATCACAACTGGTAACTCAGATCAGCATTCAGCACTTGGAATATTTATTTATTTATTTGTTGGTTTATTCAATTGATATGACCATCCATCTCAAATTCATGACTTTAGGCAGCTAATACAGGCTTGAAGCTCACCTTACTTCTTACCTTTTGTACAACCAGGGTACGTTTAAGGCACTGGTGCAAAATTTTATTGTTCAAAAGACAGCTGTGGGATAGCAAAGTTACAAATGCTATTTTTGCTGTGTCAGCCTTTTTCACTGTGGCCTGCCTTTCTCTATGACATTGTATCTGACTGTAACATCCTCCATCTTCTGGCTCTGCTAAGTAAGACTATTGCCAGCAATCCACAACTCTAATGGCTAGAACAGTGTTTCTCAACCTCGGCGACTTAAAGACATGTGGACTTCAACTCCCGGAATTCCTGACTGGCTGGGGAATTCTGAGAGTTGCAGTCCAAACATCTTCAAGTTGCCAAGGTTGAGAAACACTGGGCTAGAGGTTGGTTCCCTGTGTGAACCCCTAGCAATATACTAAGATAAAATAAGAGACAAAGATGTGTAGACTTTATTCTGTTAATCAGAGGCCCAAGTAGACTCAATCCTGAGTGGCAATTATAATAATCTAGCAAAGGCATTTTCTTTTTATTCTCAGTGATGTCCATCTTCCAGCTGAAAAAGTGGCTTTCTCTAGTTATGCTCTGGCAGCAATGTAATTGGGTAGGGTATTTTCAAGGGAAAGCTAATGCTCACTTGCTATTTTTTGATCTTCCTATTTAGTTCAAAGTACTATATAATCAATTCAATTTTCTTACTCAAGCGATAAGACTTGATTATAAAATGGGGAGGTTAAGCACTCCTTTGGTCTCCATGTTTCATCCTAACTTTATCTCCAGTCATCAACAAGTAGTATCTTTCTCTCCATGCTTTTCTGTGGAAACTGGCCTTCAGCCTGGGCTCAAACATTTAAGTCTGTGTTGCTTTGTGTGCTGAAATGCTTTTTCCTGGAGAGATTAGATCAACTGATTCACTTTCATTTCATGTCTGGCCTAATAGATTCTTACTATGAAATCTGCTTTCAAGTTGTTGTTTTTCCTGCTCTGTCTAAAGGTTCCTTGCTTCAGGATGCAAATGCAAGCCTGGCTATTTATATTCAATCTGTAGTCAGAACGGAGCCTTATAATTCTGTGCAGAGAAAAATGATTTTATCTCAATAGCATTTATAGAGAAATATCACCATAGACAGCCTGCCTTGAGGCACTGAAGTTCCATCTACTCAGATCCCCATTCTTTCCTAATGGAAAATGAGATTCTTAAATATATGTTGATTCTTAGGAATGAGGCTCTCAAGATCACTTGGGTATTTTGGGATCCAGTGAATTAAGATTCATATTCAATGTGGCATCATAGTGTCTTCACCAAGTGCCTCCATGTTAAGCCAAATAGCCTAAGATACTAAAAAATTGTCAAAAAAAGGAACAATGGCTGTTTATAAGAATGTGCTTCTATCCACTATGTTATGTGAAAGGGAGAATTGAGTATCTCAAGAGACACATAAATATGAGTTGAACGTAGAGAGTATGGAGCAATTTAAAAGGGTGCATGGTAAGAAAAAGGAGAAACAAGGTCAAGAATGAATGGGTGCTGAATGAATGCGGATTCAGTAGAACAGTGAGTGACCAGTATGAATGAGATATGTTGAAGGGGTTTGGTGATACAGAGGGAAAGGGGGAGGATCAAATGGCAAAACAAATATATGAAGGAAGAGGAAGGAAGGAATCAACAGAAAGGGGAAGAATGATAAAGTCATGGTTGGATGGAGTTGATGAGAACCTCAGAAAGAGAAGTAGGAAGTTTAAAGAACAACAATGAATGAACTGCGGTATGGATGAGATGCAAGTAAGGATAAAAAAGTTATGAAGAGGTGAATGCTCATGCTCTAAACTATATTTAATTATATTTTCTTTTCTCGTGCCTTCATTTCTTTGGCTTACTATTTCTTCTTTGTGGTTATTTATTTGTTTGTTTGTTTGTTACATTTGTATGCCGCCATCTCCCCGAGTTTATATAATTTTATATACATAAAATTGTTTATATAACTTTATATACATAAAATTATTTATATAAATTTAATTAATTGTTTGTCTGTTTAAACCATTTATACAGCTGCCCATCTTACTACTGTGACTCTGGGCAGTGAAAAGGAAATTCAAACCTGAAAACAACAAAACAACTCAATTAATTAAAAAGAACTCACAATTTATAATAGTGTAATGAGTATGTAAAATTTCTATGACAATTTCCCCATCTTTAGTAAACATTCCACCAAGATATATAAATGCATCTCCTTGACCTATTTTTTCTCAACTGATCTATAAATTTTAATCACTTACTCCATTTTCCCTGCCAAATATAACTATCTTGGTGTTTAATACATTAATTTTCTCTGTTGCTTCATACACTTTAACAATTTTCTGAAAATCATTCAGGTTCTTAGTCAACAACATATATATACAAAAATACACATACATTCACATCATCAACATATTTCTAATGTCACCAGAAACATTCCTTATTTCATTATCATAAATACATTAAACTACCAAGGGAACATCCTTTTCTTACTCTCTGGTCATTTTTGAACCATTATTTACAGAACATCTTAAGTCACTGCGTGCACAAAACATGAAAAATCAACTTTCTCACAGGCATGCAGTATAATGGTTATATTAAAAACTACCTAAGGTATTTAAGAAAACTGCCAGAACAGCAATATTTAAAGAACTTATTTTCACACATTAAGGTTTTAAAAACAAAGCTGAATTTATTGGTTTCATATAACATACAAGACATTTTCCAGGCCTCGTACATTTATATACTGGCAAGCTCCTGAGATTCCAGATGGTTTACAATAATAGAATTAAAAACATAAATAAATAGCAACCAAACCCCCCCAAAAATCCAGACTTCAGCATACCAAACAGCAGTCTGGATGAAATCAGACACCATACAATCACATACACACCACTGAAATAAACATCCAAACATCCTTGAAACACAAGACTCTTATGACCTTATCCAAAAATCACTAAAGATGGTGCCAGGTATATCTCCAAGCAGCAAGGTATCTACAGCATGAACCATAAGGGACCAGAACTTCCTTCAGGTCCATGTCACCTTGACTTCTCATAAGAATGGGACTCTTAGTATTTTCTCCCTGTCTACTTGAACAGGCCAGGGCAGATTCCATTTGGAGGAGACAGTCCTTCTCCAAGGTATACTGGAGCTGAGCCAAATCACAAAAGTCTTTATATTGATGAAGATTCTCAGTCACCCAGGTAGAATTATCTGGAGGTTGAGTTATGGCACCTGGACTTCTTTTCTTTTTGGTTTGGTCCATTTCGCTGCTTGTTTTGAAGAAGCTGCTTGTCCAAACCAAACCAAAAAGAAAAGAAGTCCAGTTGCCATGACTCAACCTCCAGAAAAGCCTTTATAGATTAAAACTAACACTTTAAACTGGACTCAGAGACTTTTGGTAGTCAATGCATCTAACGGAGATTCAGTGTTCAGTGTTCAAGAGCAGCTCATATCCATTAGCATCCTGTAGTTCCTGGGTTGTCTTCAAAGGCAGCCCCGTGTACAGCATGTTACAATAGTCTAAATGCATGGTGATCAGGGCATGAGTCACTGTCAAAAGGGCTTCTCAGTCCAGCTAAGCCCAAATTGATGCATAAGCCTAAGATGGGCAAAAAATTCTTGCCCATAGCTTATACCTGCCATTCCAACAGGAGCTGTGAGTCCAGAACAATGTCCAAACCTGCTCCTTGAGAATGATCCCATCCAGTGCTATCATGAGGGCCATTACTGAGCAAAGATGTTTCCAGACAAATAGTAATTCTGTCTTACTAGGATTTAATTTGAGCTAGTTTGGGCCCATCCAGACACTCATATCCTCCAGACACTAGGTTAGCACTTTTACAGCATCTCCATTTCAGTCTGTGGTGGTAGTGTCTAGTGGTGTATTGACTGCTTATTGATAATACCTCACCCCAAACTGACAGATGGCATTATTAATCGTTTTAGACATTATTCTACTGCAAACATTAAAATATATCTTCCCTTTGTAAATATCCTTCGATTTCCTCTTGTTTCTCAAAATAACGATTTCAAATGAGTCCTTTATTTTTGTCTTCTAGACCGAATAGTTTGTCTCAGTAACTCTGGCTTCCCTGACCCTGGTTTTTGTTTTAATTTAATTTTCTTTCATGCCACAATTCATTTCATTACGTCTCGGTGTATGGCTGCTTAAATAGGTTGCCTTAACTCTCCCTGGAGATCAGGATTTTAGTAAATATGTTTCATGTGCCTCTCATAACATTTCCTATTTTTCTTGTCCAAAGAAATAAGAAAAATGAATCTGTAAATCAAAGGACATGTTAAAGGAAACAATAAGGAGGGGACAGAAACAATCTTATGGAGTCAATACTTTCCATTTCCAGAAAAAAAATCTTCCAGCGGTAAGATTCTGGAGGGCAGGGCAGATCACATTTAGAGCTGACTTTTCTGCCTTCTACTTTGTCTTAATGTTCCTAGGATGAGAAATTGTTTCCTATTAGTCAAAGCCCTTACTGATTTATTTTTCTCAAATTTTCTATTTTCAGAAAATACTTTCTGTATAGACTTGCCTCTTAAAATATCAGCCTGATCACCAATTCCCCATGTGTTGCAACAGTGGTGTGCAACACATTTTGAATTTGAACTATTTCAAATGTGAAACAGGCTGTTTTAATCATGCTGGAAGTGTCAAGCTTGAAACAGCCCTGTTTCAAGTTTGAAGCACTCAATTTTAAGCTCAAAATACTCCCAGAGTAATCAAAATAGCTTCTTTCTAATGTGAAATAGGTTGTTCTGAATTCAGAAAGAGTGTTTTGAATTCAAAATGGGGTCTTTAAACTACAAAAATAAAAAATGTTCAAAATAGCTTGAATTCAAGAAGTTTTGCACACCTCTAGTTGCAAAGGTTTCTGGGTGTTGTAGATCAGTGCTTCTCAACCTCAGCAACCTTAAGATTTATGGAATTCAACCCCCAGAATTCCCCAGCCAGCATGCTTTCTCTTTTGGGGGAAAAAGGTTATTTTTCTTGTCTCCCAGACAAGACCAGCCTATATCAACCATTTGTCCCTATCTTTTGAGGACCTCCAGGTTTTTCAGATGGCAGCCGCACAGTGAAACCCTGTCATAGAAACACCCCAGCCTCTGAATAGTTGAAATCAATACCTTTATTTGTGCCCTTCCTTTCAGACTTTTTCTTTTGATTCCTCATTTTTCCCTTCCAGGCGATTTCTGCTAGGCATGCTCATTTGTCTTTTTTTTAAATAATTTTTATTAAAGATTTTTTTTCATAAGTAAAAGACAAATCTAAAAAAGAAACGAGAGAAGAAAGAAAGAAAGAAAGAAAGAAAGAAAGAAAGAAAGAAAGAAAGAAAGGCAAAGAAAAAAGCAAAAACACAAAAACACAAAAAAGAGAGATAACTAAAGAAACCAAAGTAAATGACTTCTGACCTTCTTTTCAACAGATATTAAGAAACCCATCAACTGTTCCAGAGATCCCTTCAGCTCTTTATTTAATCCTCATCTTTTTCAATAATTAAATCCATAAATCATCATTTCACTTTTTTCTTCTTTTAGCAAAAAGTCCATAAAAGGTTTCCACTTTTTCAGAAAAATACTGTGATGGAATGGACTTATGAAGGCTATGCTCAGGGAGATAAGCGTGTTCTTAGCCCCCAACAGGAGCATGAGGAATTCAAGAAGATGCGGCTGGCACCTCCCTAAGGAATTCATGGTGTTGTGGCTGGCTGGCTTGGAACTTGGGTTCAGTCTGGTGAGATTCTGTCATGAGGTGGAAGCTAATAAATGCAACAGAACTGTATTTGCATTGTCTCGTGGAGTTCTTTGGGCTGAGCCTGACAAATACTTACTCTTTTGTCCCTGACCAAACAAGTCACTTTTGCCATTTCTGCCAATTCTGAAAATTTATTTATTTATTTATTTATTTATTTATTTATTTATTTAATATTTCAAATTTGTCACCACCCATCTCACTGCAGAGCAACTCTGGGTGGTTTTCACAATCCATTCCTCCATTGTGGGAATTTTAGTACTCTTCCATTGTTGTGCGTATAGTAATTTTGCTGTGGTTACCATATACAAGATCAATCTTCCATGAGATTGATTCTAATTCATCTAATTCTAATTCTTCTATTTCGTTATCCATAAGTCGGCATCTCATTTATCAATGATCAATGATAAAGAAGCTGTCTTCTTCCTGTTGGTGGACCTTCACTAGCCAGTTATGGGCAAAGGCAACCTTCTAACAGTAACAATGGAAAATTGGCCACCTTGTTCAGTTACCTCCCACCCACAGTTTAGACTGGTATCAGAGTGGAGAGGTTTATACATGAATGTACAGTCATGTGAAAAAGAAAGTACACCCTCTTTGAGTTGTCCACCCTCTTGAGATGTCCTGATACGTAAAACCATGGAACTCAAAGTGGGTGTGCTTTCTTTTTCACATGACTGTAACTCTTTTTGATGAAGTTCGATGCACAAACATTTTGTTTATATATATTCTAAGTGAATGGTCAGAAAATAGGAAGTGAAGATGAATAATATTTTGTCTTTTTTCAGTACCTGCCACAAAGTTGCAAACACAAACAGTGCTGTCTGTTTCCTCTTGTTCTGCTTAATTCTGTTTTAAAATGTCTCAGTCTACCACTGTCTTACCTTACCTCAGTCTACCACTGAGAATAAACCTTATTGAATTCAATGGGACAGACACCTGAATAGGTATACCTAAAATTATACTGAACAAATAGCAATTTATTCAAATATACTTTAAGGGTTAAAAAAATGTTTCTGTGGACAGTTTTGTACTGGCTAGGAAAAAATGGTGGTTGAAAGAACCTGCTGATGCTACTTGTGTGGTAAATTTATTATTTAATTTACTGTAAGAGAGCCAGTTTGGTGTAATAGTGAAGGTGCTGGTCTAGAACCCAGGAGACTGTGAGTTCTAGTCCTGCCTTGGGCATGAAAGCCAGCTGGGCCAGTCACTCTTTCTCAGCCCAACCCACCTCACAGGGTTGGTGTGGTGGGCAAAATTAGGTATGTTTGCCACCTTGAGTTATATATTAAAAGGGCAGGATAAAAATCTAAGAAGACAGCTTCAAACTTATATGGTACCTGCTTGTATGTCATATGGTATATTTTAAGTATGTATGTATGTATGTATATATGTATGTATTTATCATATTTATATAGCCGCCCATCTCACACAAGGTGACTCTGGGCGGTGTACAATTAAAAAATAAATACATAAAAACCATTACAGATAAAAAACTGTAAAAACACACAAAATAGGAGGGGATAAAATTAATAAGCGAGCCATTGTAAAATCTCCCCGGTCCCCTGGGAGCCCCAGGCCTGATCACATAGCCAGGTCTTGAGGGACTTACAGAATGTTAAGAGGGATGGAGCTAATCTCACTTCCAGGAGGAGAAGATTCCACAAGGCGGGTGCCACAGCAGAGAAGGCGGTCCTGGGAACTGCCAAGTATATCGTGAGACTCACTTCGGCACTGCCCTACTGAGGAGCCTGTTTTTCAGCTGAGACCTTTTTTAGTTCTGACAAAGCATGGAAGAGAAAGCCATGTGCAACGTGTCAGGTTCGGTCAGCACAGGGCTTCAGGGAAGCACGGGGCTTCAGGGAAGCTCGCAGCCAGACCACGCGGAATCCGCCGGCGGTAGCTAGCGGGGAAAAGAGGAACTGAAAGCGCCGCTAATTAACAGGCCACCTGCGCCCAGCCAAACCGGAAAACCGCAGCGGAAGCTTTTAACTATAAACTGATAACGGCGCGAGCCAGCAATGAACGGGACCGCAGGCAGCGAAACAAGATCGCAACGCAGCACAGAACCCGCGGGCTTGCACGTAACGGGGAGGAACCAACCCAGCCGGAGGGGGACTGGCAATCAAGGACAATAGACCCTGACCGATCCTGCCATCATGAACAATCAAGGGGGATTATTGGGGGCCCATAATCCGCAGCTGCAACGTGATCGCGGGGCGGGAAAAAAGCGCGGGAAGGGGGAATATAACAAGTGATGCAATTGTACCAAGCCAGTCCTGGCTTTGCTTGTGACTACTACGTTACGCATGAGTAAACCTTCTTTGTGAACCACACGTGTCATGAGAGTTTCTCTGTCGAACGGGGCAACCCTTACACAACGAACGCCCTTGCTTGTTTTAGAAGTGCCTCTTTTTTGGCTCTGTTGACTTAAGTCCCACCAAACTGAAATCTGACCCTTGAAGCCTTCCACAGCATTGAGCCGTGATAGGTCCCCAACCCCTGATGCAAGTATAATGAAGTAAACATAATGAAATCATGGTTTGGTTGGACAAATGAGAGACCAGGCCTTTAGGCTTGAAAGACATAATAGACTGTGGAGAGTAATAGACAGATGAGTAAGAAATTGTTTACATATTTCCCTATTCTTGGTTCTGAAATGTTGGCTGCTATGCCAGTTCATAATTTAGGCTACTTTGCCTATCTGTAGATATATTCAGATGCCAAAGAAATGGCGGTGGTCATGTCTATTTGTTTGTCTCTTAGAACTTTCCCTGTCACTGTTTGCCCTTTCTGGGTAATATTTGAGCACAAACTACTAGACTATTTTTCCAGACTAGCCAATAATAGCATGGCTTGTCCAGGCTTCTTGGGTTTCAGTGGGTCTGGGTATAATCAAACTACTCTTCCCCTCTCTTCACAAAAAGAATAGAAAAAGAGAGCTAGCATTCCCTTTCTTCTACATTCCATGTACTTCTGAACATTGATCTATTGTTTTGCAAAAAGGTTCCAGAGCAATTTGAGGGAGATCTGTGCCTGAGAAGATTGACTGTTAAAAATATACTCCAATGTGTTCAACTCTGAAAACATTAACATTCACCATGGCAACAGATTATTCTTTCCTTACCAAAACTCCTGAAATCTGTAATGCTGGCATATCAGTATTTCGGTTTTTGGACTCTCTTTTGTTGGAAGGCAGGAATCATTCTATTCAGCCATGTTTGGACTTTCAGGTACACGAGTGCATATGAAATTCTTACCTTACTGGCAATTTGCTGGGCCTTACATGAGTCATTTCAAATTGGAGAGCGAGAAGAAGCATCTCTTCTTAGTTACATTCCAACCTTTTCAGGTAAACAGGCATACAGCAAATCCTGTATCCTGTTAGATGGAAAGACAGCCAGTTTGGTGTAGTGGTGAAGGCACCAGGCTAGAAACCAGGAGACCAGGAGTTCTAGTCCCATCTTAGGTATGAAGCCAGCTGGATGACCCTGGGCCAGTCCCTCTCTCTCAGCCCTAGGAAGCAGGCAATGGAAAACCACTTCTGAAATCTTGCCAAGAAAACTGCAGGAACTTGTCCAGGCAGTCACCAGGAGTCAACACTGACTCAGAGGCCCAAAAATAAATAAATAACTAGATGGAAACCAAATTTACATTGGGAACCATATGGACTTTCTCAACACAATATGATTGTTATTTTATTGTAGCTATCCAGCAGAACACAGCAATCACCTTTGCTAACATTTCTCCATAGATTAAGCAGAAGTAGCTTTTTATAAAGAGAGGATTCCGAAGAGAAAAACCTGCTGCCTGGATTAACTTGTTAGCATATAACAGCTGTACAAGTACAGATATTATGTGCTAGAAAGCAGAAACTCCCCACTCTGCATTTTCTTATAAAATATGAAACATTTAATTACAGTGACTGATTACACTCATTTCTCCTATACTTCAGAGCTTCAGATAATTTGATGAGAGAGAGTTTATGGAGGAATGAGGATTGAGAATTTAAGCATCTCTTCAAAATAAATGACAAAATCCCTGCAAAACACAGCACTTTAAAGTCCAGACTTTGAAAAAGAGCACTTCTCCCTGAAAGAGAAAGATGGTATTTAAATATCACAGGGAGATAAATATCAATTATTTATTCTTGAAGATTAATGTTCTTCAGCACTTGCAAGATAAGAGAAATAACCAGGTCAATGATGAATAAATATTGCTTATATGGAAGATTCAGAATAAGCAGTTTCCTTAGCCTTATGATGAGATGAATTGGCAGGCTTAGAAAACAATGCAAATCATGAACTCTGGAATTACTTAGTGAGGCTGCAATGAAATTCTAGCCTGCTGTTCCCCAGCTTCCCATCTTCTGGGGTAGTGGGTCTACAGGTCCACAGAATTCTGAGCTACCGTGGTTAATAGCTAGAAATTCTTGGATCTACAATCCCAACACATCAGGAGGATGCCAGGTGGGAAAAAATATGTTCTAAGCCAGCCTTACCAAGCCTATTTTAAGTCGGTATTCTATGGACAAAGGTAAAAAGGCAAACATGTTTTGGAGGATGTAGATGGTCACTTATGAAAAGTGAGAGCAGAATCCCACAGCATATCTAACTGTCAATCTATCTATTATAGATATAGGGAACTTTTGTCCAGAGATCAAATTTAGACCTCCAGGATTCTTATTCCAGACCTTCAGATTCTCCTGTGATGTCTCTTCTCTCAGATTCATACCTTTCACTAACACTCCTATTGGTTTATATGTGTTATTTATATTGTCATATTCTGTCCCTGACTAGAAGCACATCTATAGCTCCTTTCTGTCCCTGGTCCAACTCATTTTGCCTTTTCACACCCAACACTGGAATGATAAGCACAATAGATTTTAACCAAGGTTCTGCATATTCCAGCATGTAAAAGTTCCCAGCCTGATCTAATTCATCTGTTGGACAAAAGCGCCTTTTATAATTACTAGAGGAGTCCTGGCACCCTAGATTGTTACTGAAGAAAATATAACTTACCATGAATATAAAACATGGTTTTTGAGTACGGTATGTAGTTACATAAGAAAATAAAACACTTTACATGTTTTAAAAATTTTTAAAAAGAAAGAAAATTTATAATTTTTATACCTCAACTGTTTCAGTTCTCAGAGATTGTAATGAATTTAAGCCTTATATATATATATATCTATATAATCATATAGCCATGTTTATCCTATTCATGAACTTTACTAGGAAACTCACATTGCTGGTATGTAAAAATGTTGGAATGTATGCCAGACCTGGTACGAATGAGTTCTCAACACTGATAGGGCTGGAACGCTGGTGGGTGTAAAGAATAAACTGACACATCATGAATTTCTGAGATAACGGGACGAGAGGTACCATTCTACAAGTTGCCTTACCTAACTGAACAGACACAAAACGTTCCTGACATGTAACGTACCTGGATGATGACTTGGATGAATTCTAAGTAAACAAGTTGGGTATAAAAGAAAGGATGGAAACCATGCCCATTTGGAAGTGCGAGACGACTCTTGTTGGAGCAGGGGACGCCATGAGTCTGATTCCCAGCCCACTCTAGCACAGCCTGATCAACTGTGTTGAGAGTGTATGTAAGTATTTTGTGTGAATGAGTAGCCTTGTTGGGCAGGAATATTTACAGCAACTTGGGTAGCCTAGTAGGGCAGAATTGTTTATTGATACACTGTTATTAGCCTAGGTGGGCACTTACATTTATTGATAGCCTTAATGAGCATATATTTTATTGTAATTAAATATTACAGGAAATTAGAGAAATTGTATGTATTAATCAACTTTGGTTAAACACTGATTAAACACTTGCTTTGTTTTCTGTCCAAATAACACAAGAATAAAAGAACTAATTTTTAACTTCAATTTGGAGTGGATTCAATCAATCATTTTATAACATACTTGGCGTAGTCGGCAGGATTCTTGGTTTGCATTTGGACAGAACATAATGGCAAGTGGATTTTTCTTGGGAAAAAGGAAAGAGAAAGAAAAGGAAAAGAAGGATAGGAGGCAGACCATTTGGATCTTACCTCCTGATAGTGAAGGACAAGCTGATTGTTATGATGATATGGTACATAATGTTCAACAAGAAATAACTGGAACTCAAGAAGTAACAGAATTATTAGAAAGAGGAAAAAAGAATTATTAGGAATAGTAAAAGGAGAAAAAAGTCCATTAGGAAAAATAAAGTCTACAGTATATAAGCTTGTACAACCTATTGTCAGTAAAGAAGAGAATGAGGACAAAGTTGAGCCAGTGACTATGGTCTTTCTAGATTATGTTATGAAAGCGGCTTTAGAGGATGTTGAGGCAACCAGACATGTTTTGATGATGGTGCAGGAGGAGGTTAATAGGAGAAATGAGGAATTAGAGGAAAAGGGTGTGCAATATAGACAAGCTTTAGAACAAGTGCTTGAAAAAACTGAAATAGCTAGAGGAATGAAACAAACTATGGAAGAACAAACTAGACAAATACAGGAAATGAAAACAAAAATACAAAACTTAACACAGCTGACAAGTAAGATTGCGGCTGTTAAAAATAAACAGGGACGGGTTTCATGCATGAATACACATGACCCATGTGAAGGGTTTGACACATCTTGTTGTGATGAACCCGAATATTATAATAACCCTTGTTGTAGCCCTTTTGGGTCTCACGTATCTGCTGTAAAAAAGGTTTCAATCAGTGCAGATACTGGTAGGGGATTTAAACATCAAGTTTCCTATGAGCCACTTTCTGCAGGGGAATTAAGAGATTTAAAAGGAAGATTAGGACGCATAAAAGAACCAATTGTATGGGCCACTAATGTGGCTCTCGAAATGGACAAAGAAAATTTAATAATTTCGGAAGTCCAAAGGCTTTTTAGGATGTATGCTGAGACAGCAGATTTTAGCCAAAAATTAGATGATGAGCCTTGTTTCATAGTTTTGAGGAATTTTATTGAAGAAACAGATTTAACAGGAGCTCGAAGAATAGTGATGAACTGGACACAACAATCAGGGGAAAGTCCTGAACATTATGTTAAAAGATTTGTTACAGGATTATATTTGGCAGGATTATATCTGCCCCCTGATGATTTGCCAGAGGAAGATATTAATTGTAGGACCTTAGTAGAAACAATACATGACAATAGCACATTGAGAATGATGGTTGATGGACTTATTCCTCAACTAAGACAAATTATCGGAATCCAACCAGTAGAGTGGCCAGGGACTTCTAGAGAGCTTTTGCATACCTTAAAATTAGCAAAAAAACAGGCTAACCTTACTAGCAGAAAAGAGTTTGAGGAAAAAGATAAAGGAAGGAAAGCCCAAATTAATGAGGCCACAGGAAACCCATGAGAGTTGGTGGGAGATTTAATACTTATAGTGGAACCCAATTTTCCAATAAAGGAGTAGGGGGTCAAAAATCCACACAATTTAATAACATAAGAATGACAGTGTGGAAACTGCTTAGGCAAAAAGGAGTTCCCCTTAACAGAATGGATGGGAAACCTACAGAGGAGCTTATTCAGATGTTGGCATCCTGTGACTCTAAATTACTGAATGATCGACCACAGGGTGAGAAGGGAGAGCCAGGCTTAAAGTTAAGGTCAGATACCACGGCGGAGGCTAAAATTGACTGCCATAGCTCCCCTTCTGCCCCTCCTTATGAGGAACTTTTGCAAGAAATTAGGGAGTTGAAATCAACTCTTCAGGGACCTTCTGATTAGGGATGCCCAGCGGGTATAGGGCCCCTTAGTTATTTCAAGCCACTGGGAAAAGTTACAGGGGTCCCGGATGATAATAGATCTTTTTATTTTATACAAGATATTCTTTTAGGGAACATCATGCCCTTCTGGATCCTGGTGCTACTGATTGTATAGTTAAATTCTGGCCACCAGGGGCTAGACGGGTGGGGCACATGACTGTAACAGGTTACTGGGGAAAGCCCAGACTTATTCCGATTTTATCTTTTCACTTGATTGTTCAAGGGGATAGAATTTTGATTAGAGGGTTGTGGGATAAAGAGAGTAATGAAAACCTTATTTTAGGAATGTCTTTCTTTAATAAAGGGTTTTGGTTTACCCCAAAAGGGTATCTTTTTCGATCAGTTCCCTTGACTGGAAAAATCCATTCTGTTAAAGGATGGAATATTCCACCTTAGAATGGTGGAAGAATCAGGTCCCTGGAATTCAACAAAGTAACAAATATGAGGCAGGAAGACATGTTTCCGCAATGGTAGAAATAACAGGTCCTGCTGTGCCCCCTCAGAGGCAGTATGCTTTAAATCCTGCTGCCGTTCAAGGTCTTAAACCAGTTGTAGAGGGACTTTTAAGAGAAGGTATTATAGAAGAAACAAGAAGCCCTTTTAATAGTCCTATATGGCCGGTTTTGAAATCAGATGGTAAAACATACCGGATGGTAGTTGATTTTAGGAGAATTAATAAAGTAACTCCCCTTATGGCTCCTATTGTGGCTAGCATTACAGATCTAAAGACGCAGATTTTGCCTACTTCTAAATATTTCAATGTGATTGATTTAGCTAATTGTTTCTTTGCTTTACCTTTGACTGAAGAAAGCAAACCGCGTTTTGCTTTCACCTATGGGGAAAAACAATACACCTTCTGTCGTGTTCCCCAAGGTTTTCATAATTCGCCTGCAATAGCACACAAATATGTGAGAGAAATGTTGCAAATGTTGCCAGAAACTGACCATGCTTATGTCTATTCTTATGTGGATGATATTTTAATCCAAGGGGAAGATGAAAAGGAAGTACCGGAGCGTACTTTACGTGTTTTGCGTTTGATTTGTGACACAGGTTTCAAAGTAAATCTTGAAAAGGCTCAGTTAGTAAGACCTTGAGTGCGATTTTTGGGATTGACAATTGACCAGGGTCTTTGTGAAATAAATGAACAAAAAGCACATGCCCTCTGTTCTATGCCTATACCTACTGATGTTAATTCCTTAAGGACTCTCTTAGGAGCTTTTGGTTTTGTTCGTGATCATATTCTGAATTATGCTGATTTGACTGCTCCTTTTTATCATTTATTGAAAAAGAATGTGTCTTGGGAATGGTCTGAAGATCTTACAAACCGCTTGGATATGTTAAAACTATGGGTCCAACGGTCTATTAAGTTACACCCTCCAGACACTAGTCGTCCTTTCTTCTTGAGACCTTCATGGTCACCCGAGGCATTCTCTGCCTCTCTGTTTCAAAAAGATGCCAACAATAAATATGTACTTGTAGGTTTAGCATCCCGAAAGCGTGGAGGTCCTGAAAGACAATATAATGAATGTGAGTCTAGTGCAGCTTGTGTTCTTTGGGCATTACAATATTTTGAGAGTTCTATAGGATGGCAACATGTTGTTGTTCAATCTACTCATGGTTCTTTGAAGTATATTTTACAGGGCAAGCATTTTCCTCATGTTAGCAATACCAAGCTTGCTCAATGGCTTTTGTATTTGCGCCTTAAAGGCTATGATTTTGAATCTCTTTCTTCACCGGACCCTTTAATTAGTCTAATGGGAACAGGTGATTCTTTTTGCTTTTGTCTGGGGGAAGAAGTAACACCATTAGTTCAATGTGGCATCGTTCCTCCTATTCAGCTTGATTTTGATTTCTGGGCTATTGATGGGGGAACTTGGTGGGATGGTAATCATCGATTGACTGCAGCTGCAGGGGTTTCTACTTCCGGTCAGGGTTTTCGACATGAATTACAAAATAAAAGTGCTCAAGAGGCAGAAGTTACTGCTCTGCGGATACTTTTAGAAAAAGTGGATGCTTCAGGTCTGAAATCCGTACATGTCTTAACAGACAATTGGTACATTTACCAAGCTTTAACAGAATTTCTGCCTTTTTGGGTCAAAGATGGGTGGACTAATAGTTTGGGCGGACCATTGAAACAATCTGAAGAGTGGCAGCGAATTTATAACTTAATACTTAACATACAGATTACTGTTTACTGGATTAAGGCACATCAAAAATCTGGGACTTGATGGGCAGTTGATTTAAATAGAGCTGTTGATGCTTTAGTACACTCTGCCTCCTCTGCTGCTGTTAGTATGATGAAATCTGATATAGAAGACCTTGTTTTTGACTTACATGCCATAGGACATGAAGGTGTAGAGAAAATTCTCCATAGAGGAAAACGATGGGGATTAACAAACCAACATCGCCCACTTATTTCTCATGTTGTTAATAATTGTCCAATTTGTCTATTTGAAAAACGGGATTACTCACAGCCGCAAATTCCCATTTTACCCCAAAGGCAATTCGAACCATGGGCGGTGTTATACATTGGTTATATTGACAAACTTCCAGTAATGCAGAGAGGGAATAAATATTTGTTAGTAGTAATCGATGGATTTAATGGATGGCCAGAGGCTTTCCCTACTAAGAATAATGGAGCAGTAATTACAGCTAAGAAATTATATCAAGAGATGTTTTGTAGGTTCGGTACCCCAAGGGTCTTGAGCAGCGACAGAGGGTCAGCCTTTGTGTCGGAAGTAATAGAAAAAATGACGGAGGCTTTGGGTATCCATAGGAAGTTACATATTAGTTGGAGGCCCCAGAGTTCAGGAAAGATGGAACGTTGTAATGGGAAAATTAAGGAATTATTGAGGAAACTGGTTAAAGCAAATGGAAAAGATTGGGATGAACGATTACCAACAGTTTTGGCTGCTTTAAGGAGTTCTCCCATTAGTGGATTGGGTGTCAGTCCATATGAAATTTTGTTCGGAGCACAGATGGAATTGGGATTTCCATCTATATGGGTCCAGAGTGAAATAGAACAACAATGGTTTACAGTGTTGAAAGATAGGGAAGAAATCCGAGAAACAGTCAGACAAGAAATGGAGAAGAAATATAAAGGACTAGTGAACACTGTTGAATGTTTACCCATAGGATCCCAGGTAATGTACAAAAGCTTGGGAAAGAAAAAGCACACTTTGGCACTGCGGTATAAAGAACCTTTTGTAATATTGAATTGTATCCCACCTGTAAGCTATCTTTTAAGTAACCAAAAATGGGTGCATCGTAGTCAAATTAAACCTGTTTCTGATGATGCGCATGCGTAATTTTCTCCTTTTTTCTAGAAATGAAGTCTTTTCTACTACAGTTCATAACAAAAACAAAAATCATGGAGATATCTTAAATATATTATTTCTTCAAAGAATAAATGGGTGGTGATCTTACACCACAACCTTTTATAACGATCCCACTGAGAGTCCTGGGAAATACCAGAAGAGGAACAAAGGTGTTGGTAATTACATACAAGAAAAATAGGAAAGGACTGTTGCAAGTGAAACCTATAACTGAACTTGAAGTTACACCTTTCATTGAAAATATAGATCTATCGACAATAAGAATTAGATAGAAATGTGCAATTTTTGCAATTGCTTATGTGGTTGTTGTTGCTGTTATTCTTGTTATTATTGCGGTGTATTTTGTGATCGTGAAATACCATGTGTTTATCATTTATGTGAGGACCCCATATATGTAATTGTACATTATATGTATCGAATTATGTGTGATATGCAACAAATAATAGAACTGCTTATGTACTAAACATTATCTATAGTTTACACATGATTATTATTGTTTGTATTTTACTCTTTTTTTCTAGTACCTTTTGTTTTTTTTGTTTCCTGTTCTATGTATTTTATAGATCAAGAAGAACATCTCAAACTACCCAAGCTACTTTTGCTTCTATCTGGACTATTTACTACATTCCAGGATTTTAAATCAACTTGATTCATTTTTAGGATGGCTTCGATCAAAATGGGAAATAATTATTGTTTGGTAATATGTATACTATTGATTCATTCTGGTTGGAATATTGAATGGAAAGAAAATTATTGGTATAAAGTAACATCACTCACTAAAGATGCTGTGAACATGAAAGATTGTTGGTACTGCCATCTAAAGGAGAAATCTTTATATGATGGAGTACATGGTCATTTTATTCCTGTTAATATGTCTACTTGGCTTACTTTGCGAGCAACTATTGGGCAATACAGTAACCCTAATGTTCCACTGGGAACTGTTACTGGACAATTTGTCTTCTTTCCCAAAGTTTTGATTTACCAGCTAGAAGGCTTAGTTAATATGGGATTCTTATCGCAAACTTTTTATCATTCTTCCCAATTAATGATGCAATTGGATAAAGATCAATGGATTGCTCGTGGAAGTAACATTTCTGTTGAACAATGTCCAGAAAATACACATTTCTTTCCAGGATATATTTCTTGGCACTCTCAGTCTCCTATAGACCCTTATGGACGATGGGGATACATGGAGAAGACAAAGATCGAGATATGTGATCTTCTTGGTAATAAACCTAAAGATCTTTTTATCACTCCTTGGAGAGATGTTTGTAGTCAAATTTGGAGGGCTGCTCAGTGTACCAATTATAGTGGGTCCTTCCATAAACAATTTAGTAATATGACAAGACTAAATCCACATTGTCCCTTCATCGGATTTTTTAAGGAAGTATATCATAACCATTATGGTACTATTGCTCCTCCAGGTTATATTTGGGTATGTGGTAAAGGAGGTTTTAAACTTTTACCAGGAAGTTGGAAAGGATCATGTACTCTTGCTCAATATGTGACTCCTGTTTCTGTGCATAAAATTTTACATTCTAAATATATATATTCTTCATTAAGATATAAACGATCTTGGGCTTGGGCTGATGTTGGTGATTTTCTATCTCATGCAATCTTTCCAGGTTATCAAACTTTGCAACAGATTAATACAGATCATTTTGTTCATAACCTTTCTATGCTTTTGGAAGCAGGTTTGAATACTACTGGAAAAGCAATTATTGACCTCCAAGAAGAAATTGATTCATTGGCATGAATTGTTACTGACAATCGAATTGTCCTTGATAGTATGTTGGCTGAACAAGGTGGAGTCTGCATAGTATTGAATCATTCCTGCTGTATGTATGTTAACAATTCTGGATTAATTGAGGAGGACGTTGATAAAATTTATCGTGTTGCTGGTCTTACAGCTGAGGCCAGACAGTCGTGGGAGAAGATACACAACTTGTTTAAAACTGTTTGGGACATACTTACTAGTTGGATACCTTTTGGATGGCTAAGGTGCATATTCATTGTAATTGTTTTCATTGTATTTTTTATTCTGATTACTTGTTGTTGTATTCAGTGCTTTCCACTTTGTATCAATGCTTGTTCTTCATTTAAATTGACTCGAGCAGAAAAGTAACAATATAAAGTAGTGAGCTATTACTCTCTTCAGTTCGCAATAGCTCAAGAGAGGGAATATGTAATGAATTTAAGCCTTATATATATATAAATCTATATAATCATATAGCCATAGAACAGCCATGTTTATCCTATTCATGAACTTTACTAGGAAACTCACGTTGCTGGTATGTAAGAATGTTGGAATGTATGCCAGACCTGGTACGAATGAGTTCTCAACACTGATAGGGCTGGAACGCTGGTGGGTGTAAGGAATAAACTGACACATCATGAATTTCTGAGATAACAGGACGAGAGGTACCATTCTACAAGTTGCCTTACCTAACTGAACAGACACAAAACGTTCCTGACATGTAACGTACCTGGATGATGACTTGGATGAATTCTAAGTAAACAAGTTGGGTATAAAAGAAAGGATGGAAACCATGCCCATTTGGAAGTGCGAGACGACTCTTGTTGGAGCAGGGGACGCCATGAGTCTGATTCCCAGCCCACTCTAGCACAGCCTGATCAACTGTGTTGAGAGTGTATGTAAGTATTTTGTGTGAATGAGTAGCCTTGTTGGGCAGGAATATTTACAGCAAGTTGGGTAGCCTAGTAGGGCAGAATTGTTTATTGATATACTGTTGTTAGCCTAGGTGGGCACTTACATTTATTGATAGCCTTAATGAGCATATATTTTATTGTAATAAATATTACAGGAAATTAGAGAAATTGTATGCATTAATCAACTTTGGTTAAACACTGATTAAACACTTGCTTTGTTTTCTGTCCAAATAACACAAGAATAAAAGAACTAATTTTTAACTTCAATTTGGAGTGGATTCAATCAATCATTTTATAACAAGATCAAAACATTTTTCAAGTATTATTGTACCATGCACATTGTTGCATCATTCTTTAATATAATACTCCTGTTTCCCTGGTTACTAATACAAAAATTAAAGAATAATACTTGGAGGAGGAAAAAATAAAAATTAAACTTTGGTAGGAATGCAAATAACCAAATGATTTTGCTGTATGCTTTCAGGTTATTCAGCTGTAGATAAATTGTACTGATCTATTCAGAACACATAGAATGAAATTAGTTGTTTAACAAGCTTTTTTTAAAAAAAAAACAAAAACAAGGTGAAATCATTCACCTCACCCAAATCCTAGGTATATCTATTTAACTTAAGGACTTCAACATTCAGTTAACCTCGTTACATTTCTTTTTGTTTCTTTGGGGTTTTATTAAATACATTAATATAAAAACATAATTATGCCAAAAATAGAAGTATCAATTTTCATGAAATGTTAATAAACCATATATTTGAAGTTAACAGTAAACACTGCTAAAACAGACATTATAAATGCTACAAACATTATTTTTAAAAGAAAGAAAATGCCTAGAAATGCATATTACAGACAGAACAACTACATAAACTAAATAACTCTGATTAGGTTTCTCCAAACTCTTTCTCTTATACCCTGTCATAAAGACACCTATGAAAATATTGATAAGGAACACCAGTCTACTGCTGCAGATCAGATGTGGAATTCTTTTTCAAAATATATTTCAATGAGATTTAGATGTCCAGGATTTTGCTACCAGGAAGCAATATTCTTCTTACATGTCACGTCTTTCCTCCATCTCATGAGCACTTATACTGAAAAGATTCCATTTATCCAAGAAAAGCTTGGATAAAATTCACAAAGGCATATTCTGTTGACAAAGACAAGGTGACATTTCCATTTCCATACATTGGTGAAAGATCTCTTGAAATTGTTCTTATTTAGTTTTTCTGTAATTCCTAATCTAATCAAAGCAGTTCAGTATCACTATTGCAAGGTAGCTCCCAGCCAGCTAACATTCTCAGATTGACAAACTGTGTCTGAGTCCTGATACACATTCATACAGCTAAGGCACAGAGGTACTGTACAGATAGAAGAGAAGATGTGTAGCTCAAGGTTGAACTCAGGGGTCCCTGGGGTTCTCTGAGCTCGGTTGTTTTCTTACAAACATTTCCCAGCTAGTGTTAACACTATTCAGAAGTGACAATAAAAAGGAAACAAAAGACCAGAACATCTCCTCAGCATCTGTCATCATCCAGATAAGCAAAGATTAACACCAAGATTAGCACCAGACATATAATCAAGGAGAAAACAATACCCTAATCAAGGAACTACCAGGGAAAACAAAAAAACACCCCCACCAACACTGGCAGGGCAAGCTACTGCATATAAACAGAGAGCAAACCCCACTCCATTCTAGCAGTGAAGATGTTACCTAGCCAGGTAACAAAACATTTGCAAGAAAACAACCAAGCTCAGAGAACCCCAAGGATTCCTCAATACCGTACAGAGTAATTCCCCCCAACCTCTCCCTATACAGGAGGGAAAATAAGCTGTGTTCTGTTGAAGATGAAAGCAGAACTCTGGCAACTTGGAACAAGAAGTTGTTGGCCCTGAGCTGGGTGTACCATCTCCCCAACAGCTCTAATAAACCTGGACTGTTCCCAAGAACCTGAGGAAGATCCAGAGACAATGTACTAGGATGCAGGTCATCACTAAGAAACAGATATCTAGTTAATCATTGTATCAAGTTTTGATTCTTAATACTTTTTACTCCTATTTCCCTGCACAAGTAAGGCAATCTGTGTGATGTCAGTCTGACTTCAATATTTACTTTTTTCTTTGTTAATTTTCTTGGGAGTTTCTGAATAACTTGAAAGCCATCTCTCTCCCAAGTTCATTAATTATGAAGGACCAGCATCATCTTGTAATCTGCTGAGAGCAGTACATATATCTTTGTAAATTGTATCTTTTGACTTAACTTTTTAAAAATAATATTTGATTTATCTCTTGTGAGTTTGATTTATCTTTAGGAGAAGAAAGGGCTGAAACCATTAGTCGCATGCTGTCAGCCTCACTATGTAGACCAGACCAAGAAATCAGCTCCACATGAAAGTTAAAACTTTTATTAAGATTGGCTGTACAAATCTAATTTTGCTTTATTTCCCCACCCCCACCCCCACCCCACCATTATACTCATAGGAATCAGAGAGGTATCTTCCTGAGCCATTATCACATTCCTTTGGCTTGTTTTGGACTTAAGCCATATTCTTCCTCTCATTGGTTTGGTAATGGCTCTTGCCTGTCCCTGTCAGGGTCATCTTCCTTAATCTCTACACATGATTTCATGCTATAACATTAAGAGGCTGTGTTATAGAAATGTTTAGATTGTTATGGCTGTTTCTAGTCAGGGCTGTCTCATTATGTTTTAACTGTTTTTAACCATGTTTTGGATTTTGTAAGTTGCTCAGAGTCTAGTGGAATGGGTGGCCATAACAAATTTGATGAAATAAATGAATAAATAAGTTAACTTTCCCTCCATTTATCCCTAACTCACCACATTATAAGAACCCTAACTTTCTCACAAATAGGGGTTGGGAGAAAATAGCAGGTGAGATGCCTCCCAGAAGATAGGTAGTGGTAGCAGTGACTACCAAGTAGCTACCCAAGGGCAGGAGGGAAAGGAAATAAGATATATTAACTCAATGGGCTTCTTGGGGGAAACTTGAAAGTTCCACTCTTGCACCCTATGGGCTGAGACATGCCACTATAACCACTTCCTAACTGGCTATTTATGAGCTCTATGTTTCTGAGAGCTTTCTACTCTCTAGATAACTATTTTATGCATTTGGAAACCACCACCCAGTCTTACATGTGTCTTTGTAACCGAAGGCAAAAAGCTGTCTCAGGTTCTCAGCAATCTGAACCTCTCATGGCCTTCCAAGGTTATTCCATTTGAGTTTTGGTGACAGACACTCAACCTAGCATTAGAGTCCTGATTCAGGTGTTCATTTGTGTACCCTGAATTCTTTCATACCAGATGATCCCAGGAAAGGGTTTTTGTGATAAATGTAGTTTAACTTCATTTGAAGTCTTCCAGTTTTGGATCTTTTTTTTTTCCAGTGGACATTGGCTGCTAAAACCTTACCATAATTGAGATAGCTCTTTACCCTTGTTGCTAAGACAATTTTATGCCCATTTGTTCTTACCTTTCTCATTCAATTCTATAAAGGAGAATTTTCTATATGAGATATAACTTATACACTCAGTTTTTCATTAGGAGTGCACTACTTAAACTATGTTATTCCCATAAGCATATGCATATTAAACAAAGAATTATAATAATGAATGTCTTTCTTTCATAATGTTGTTGTAGTGTTATACAGTATACATAATTTGTGGTGGTGATGGTGGTGGTGGTCCATATTTTTAACTTTATTTTAAAATAAAATAAAATTCTACAAGATAATTGGGAAGCATAGAAATGCTGTGGAGAAAGAACCGCATGCATGTTTCTCTGAGAGTGTTAAGCTGAGTGTAATATGATGGTAGAAAAGGATAATCTTAATCGATCCTCCAAGCATTCAGCATAAAACCTGAAGAGTGCTAAAGCCTTCTAGGATGTGCTGTTACATAGTTTGCAGAGCTGACTGTAGCAATGAGACTGCTCTCAGGGGCATGTGGTCAACTAATAGAGAATTTATTGACTGCATATCTTTATACTGCTAGGAATTGACACAAGCAATAGTACATATGCCAGGGCCACTAGGTAATGATTTTGTTCCTTTCCTCATTGATAGTGGGACTCATTTGCAGAAATTATTTCCCTCCTCCAATAACTCAAAGAAATCCCACAAATTTATTTGCACAGATGGGCACTTAAGCAACCACAAATAACTGAACCCTGATTTCATTACACCTTCACAGGCCTGCCAGCAAGATTTATGCATGCAATTTAGGTGGGCCCTTCTGGAAAGATCTCTGTTAATTTACAGCAGTTATTTAGGAGAGCAGGGCATTAATATTGTTTTCTTTCAGCAGGACCAATGAATATATTCTCTGATTCATATCTACCAATAGAGGTTGGTAGATAATAGTTGTAATTAGTTGGTGTCAATAATCTCCTTTATCTGATATTATTCTACCATGTTATAGAACTGTTAAGATCATCTCACACAGCCCTTTCCAATCATTTTTTAATCCATTTTCAACTCTTGCTTCTGCTAATTGTCTGTCATGCACATGCAGGCAATTGGCTTGCATACACTACCGCTTGATAGGATTTTTAGCTTTATCCCCAACAGAAGTTCTTGAGACAGCTTAGCCTTATTGTTACAGATTATAGTAAAAATCTGGAACCATCTAACCATCTCACTACTCTGATTTATTGTCACTCTGAAACAAAAACACAGATTTTAAGGACCCATGGCAGCAGAACCCATGGTTCTGTGTTGACAATCTAGCCTTGCCTTCTTCACTCATTCTCTTTTTTAAAAAGAGAGAGGAGGGCAAGGGGGCTTTCATGGAGGAGGAGGAGAAGCAAACTTGAAGTTAGAGCAGTCTGTTGAAATGTCTTGGAGGACGTTAGACAAATGATTCCAGTATTGCCTCTGTAGGTGTTCAGTACACCTATGAATAAATATCTAATTCCTTGTGTTGCATGGGTAATTTTATAAATTTAGGTTTGTTTCAACTACATTTGTCAAATGTCCCCTGTAACTATTCTGAAGGGAATGTCAGATTAATAGAACACATTTCACATGATCAAATAATATTATACTGTACACATCCTTGTATAAAAACAGAAATATTTCCTGCTGATAAACCATGCATCTATTTTCCTGTATTCTCAAATTTCAAATAATTTCATACACTGGGGCATCTGATGTTTATGAAGGCAGTAAATTTTTTCAGGCATGGCACAGTCTCTGCAAATTTCAGTTAAAAAATATGTAGAATAAATTTAGAGCATGAAATATGAACAGCACGCAGCCCATAGGCAGCTTTAATATCCCTCATGCTTTAATGATACTTTATTTGTCAAGTACTGGTAATATTAATTAAAATGAATTTGTCATTTTGTGATAATTGTGAGCCTATTTTTTTTAGGAAAAAGAACACATACTGATTAGGTTATATTTTACAAGTTTCTTTCTTTTGCAGAAAACAACTTTTTACATTAGGAATATTAATATTTTCCATGGACATCATCAGTTATTATCTCTGAAATAGCAGCCATGGATAAGTCATGCTTGTCATTATTGTAACTAGGAAGATAAACTACTCAGAAAGTTAAATATCTCCAAAGATCTGAGCAAGTTGCTTTGAGTTTACATAAAGTAAATTATGGATTTCTATTATTATAATTATATATCTATATGGATCAAAATGATATCTAAAGTAGCTTTCACTGGTAACCTGAGTGGATGAACCTGTGCACTAAGCATTATGCTAGAGAAATAAATATATATGCAGAAGTAGTCCATTATATAGAAGATTGGCATCTGCCACAGCTCTGCTATTTGATGCTATGGTTCTTAGAGTTTCTTTTAAACTTTGTAGCTTGTAGCTGTAGAGATGTATATTAATGTTACCTATAAAATTCATATTTTAATTGATTTGCTTCAAGGCTCAGGTAAAATAGTCCCATGGTTATAGTTGTTTCTGTACTAGGTTAATTATTAATTAGATAGCACAAGGTAAAGCTAATATAGTTTAGAAATCAACTAAAAGTAGTTAAAATTTTCAGAAGTGGAAATTTCACAAATTCAAATCTTACTATTTAACAGAATTATTTATATTATTTATATTCCATGCTTCCTTTAAGAAGTTGAAGATGGCTTACATAGTTCTTCCTCTGCCCTTCTGTTATGTTGTTGTTGTTGTTCAGTCGTTAAGTCGTGTCCGACTCTTCGTGACCCCATGAACCATATTGCGCCAGGCCTTCCTTCCTGTCCTTCACTGCCTCCCTGAGTTTGCTCAGTTTCATGCTCATTGCTTCAGTGATGCTATCTAACCATCTCATCCTCTGCCGTCCTCTTCTCCTTTTGCCTTCAATCTTTCCCAGCATCAGGGTCTTTTCCAAGGAGTCCTCTCTTCGCATTAGGTGACCAAAGTATCTGAGCTTGAGCTTCATTATCAATCCTTCCAATGAGCAGTCAGGGTTGATTTCCTTTAAGATTGACTGGTTTGACCACCTAGCAGTCCAGGGTACTCTCAAGAGTCTTCTCCAGCACCACAGTTCAAAGGCATCAATTCTTCAGTGCTCAGCCTTCTTTATGGTCCAGCTCTCACAGCCATATATTACTACTGGACCCTTCTGTTATACTGAATATGAAACCAATATGTTTATAATAGAATAGAATTTTCCATTTCAGTTTCCCCAAACCTAACATAAAACTTTACCTTTATGGAAAATTGTGAGAAATGTAGTTCAGCATACCTTCAGGATGCCAAATTGAGCCAGACTACTCTCTTATGCTATAATGAAGATTCACAACTGGTCGTAATCACAACTCAGAACTAACTCCCCAAGTGTAGAATAAGATCAAGCTGAATATAATCCTTGGTCCAAATGCTACCAGCCCAGAAAATGCAAGGATGTGCTAATGCTCTGCACCCCATTAGGACTATAAAAAAGGAAAGAAATTGCTTTCTTGAGAAATTGAGATACTTAACAGGCTCACCAGGTCAATGATTGATCTTTATTTTGTAGGGCAATTATTTTTCTTGCTTCCTTCTTGACTGTATTTCCATATTTGTTCAATTTAAGTGTTACTGTGAGTTTTCATTACTTGTTGCCATGCAGTTATGTCTTTCACTATTAGTACGAAATTTGGCCATAAAATTACACATATTAAATGCCTGATGACATTTTCACTTTCATTTCTCCCTCCAGAGGTTAGAATGGTCCCAACCCTGCTGGCCTTTCATAAGGCCCTAAAGACCTCGTTCTGTGCCCAGGACTGGGGCCCCAAGTGTGTGAAGGGTCCCATCTCCTGGTTGCACTAGCAACTGTTGATTGTAATATCTTCCTCAGCTGCTGTGTTTTAATTTTTGTATTTGTGATGGGAATTGTTTTTAATTTATTTTAAGATTGTTCATGCCCAGAGTCACTTGTTGAGCTGGGTAGCCACACAAATTGAATACATAAATAATAAATAAATAAATTTATATTTTGCTCCATTTGTAAATTTGCATTATTTCCTCTCTGAGGACAAAATCAGTGTATCTTTTTATTAAGTAGGATGTACATCTGGAAAAAAGAGAATCAAAGCAGGTGTGTGCACACAAACTTACTGAAAGATACTGAAGATATCTAATGCTCCGTGGAACAGCTGGCTTTTATTTATAGCTCAACAAAGGAATTAGCTCTATGAATACTGTTTGAAACTGCTTTGTTTCGAATGGACCTATATCCTTTGAGAGTTACAAATCTCTGTCATCCAATTCCAAGGAGCAATCCTGATGTCTAAGAACGTCCTCACTCTAATTATTCTAAGTGAACTTCAGATCAACATAAAGAGAGCATAGACAGAGACCCTGTTTTAATGAATGAAGAATGAATAAGCACTCTGTCTCAAGAATTAAAGTTGATCCAAAATAAATGCAAGTACATACAGAGAGGATGTACAGCTCAAAATTAATACTGCACTAAAACTTGTATTTTAATTTTCATTTTAATTCCAGAAATGTTTCCTTCCACCACAAGAAGACTGAGGTATTTTCTTACCTCATACTTAGTGTTCTTATATACCTCTTAGTCATATTTATAAGCTTATTTTATTGTTGGGAGAGGTGAAGATGGGGAGAGGAAAGGTATTGTTGTTTTGTTCTGTTCTGTTCTGTTCTGTTCTGTTCTGTTCTGTTCTGTTCTTGACTTGCTTCCCCATCACCATTCAACTTGACTACCTATCCTTCCTGATTTGAAAAACCAGTAAACTGTAGTGACATCAAAACAACAATTCATGAGTGGTATTATAATCACAATGATTATGTCATCATACATGTGATGTCATTCTCCTCCCTTGCCCTCTTGCACAGATGCCCATGTTCAACCTACCCTCCCTTCTCTATATCAGACAACTTTGTGGTCTTAGAAGTCAGGCAAGGGTTGTAAGTTAGTTTTTTGGAATACATTTTAAGATTATTGTTTGGGCTTGATATTGGTGCCTGTTTGGGTTTGGCCATTGGTTATTAGAACTGTTTTAATTTGCAACATCTTCTTTTATCTGCAACTTAAATTATATGGACTTTTTTCCTGCTGCCTAATGTTTTACTTGTTTTGATTTTCATAAGTTCATCTTAATTAGTTGCTAGTAACCTTGTATAACAGTTATGGGAAAAATAACACACAAATGCTCAAACAAATGATTGGCAACACCATTATATCCTTAGATAAGATGATTTATGAAAAGGATAATTTGTGCAAAATGCCACATAAGACTGCTCTTTCCATCCCAGCAACCTCAGTGTCTGAAATATTATGGGTAGCCTAGAGTTTACAAAGCAACCCTCCACAGGTGCAGATTTAAAAGCATATTGCAAAAGATAAATGGGAATTAACATTATTGAGAGAATGCCAGAATGCACAGGATTTTGTTCTGCAGCTTCAGGGAGCAGCACCCTGTACTGAAGACACAATCCTACATATGACCATCAGGCTTTCATTTCCCCAGCAGGCACTGAACTCAGCCATGGCTCTTAAACTCCGTAGGCAGAGCTTTGTTTCTCATTAAAGTACCTGAAAGCAAACCAAATGACAGGCCTGAGGGGCAAATAAAATAGTTAGGTATTGGTTTTCAGACACAGTTCAAAGGCAATAAAGCCCAGTCTTGGCCAAGAGAAACAATTGATTTTTTTTTTCTTTTTTCTCTTTTCAATGAAATAGAGTTCATTGGCTCAGTTCTGCTCAGACAGATCCCAGGAATGGTTGAATGAGGAAATTTATAAAATGTATTGTTCCATTTTTTACCAAATGAGTTGTGGAAAGCAATTGGAAACTGGCACAAATAAAATAAAGCAACAGCGAAAGATGCTTTCTATTTCAGGAGCCAAACTTTGCATTTATTAGTTCTCAGGCCTTATTACTAATACCAGCAAGACAGATACCTTTGTGGCTTATTTTTCAAGAAACAATATGTTTTGCTGAACCAAAGTACATTGTCAATCATCTTAATGGATCTCCTGGAATTATTCTCAGTGTAGATTGAGAGTAAGTATAACCTCATATATGGAGAGAGAAAATTTTAAAGAAATGTGAAACAGGACAAGGGATTTTCATTTGCTGTTAGTTAGGAATCAAAGATTCTGTTGACAGCCATAGCAACAATATTGTTCTGCCACATGCTGAAAATGCTAATGCTGATAGGCCCTTCATCCTAAAAGTAAACCATCTACTGTATATAGCAGTGCTACAGACCTAAGGTAGAAACAGGGTGTAACAGAGTTGTCAAAGAAGAGTTGACTAAGGAGAAGTACTCATTAGAAGTGGACATGGCAGGTTTGGCCTCTGACAGAACAAGGCACCAGCAGGACGTTGGAGAGGTCAGTGAGGAAACAAACTGGGTTTACTCTCAATTTAAACACTGTGCTCCATTGCCTTTCATTGCTTAGTTGAAGCTGTAAGAAAGCTGAAGAACAAGATGATTTCTTAGCAACACCTTTGTTTTCTCTTTACTCTGTATTTAAAGCCTGAAATTCCTGCATTGTTGGGAAATCACAGAAATTATGGAAGATCTTTCAGAAGATGGAATGTCTTCATCCTGTGGCTAGGAAGGCGTTAAAGGGGGTGCTGAGAGCTTCCTTGAATTAGGATAATCTGTACGTCACTCTCCTGCTGGGCCCCTGAACCCACAGACATTGCAACTATGAATAAAGGAGTTGTGGGGAAATGTCTAGCCTTGCTTATACAAGGAGAGCGTGCATTGAACTTGCTTATCTGTGTTGTGGGATTATAAGGATCTGGATGAACCTGTACCCTGCAATGGACAGATTATGGGATGAAAGAGTGATTACCAAGATGTCACCTCCAAGAGGCTGATGGATCACAATGGTTTATTTATAGTTTAGGGGAAATTTTTGTCATCTTGGCTTATATGTAGAATAGGGTATGGCGCAGGTAGTTGATATCATTGTCATCATCATTATATAATTGTTGTCATCATCATCAGGTGTGGTATATACAGTAAATAAGGGAGCAACCAAAACTAATTTTGACCTGCACTGATATTCTTGGGAGAAGGGCTCCATGAGATACCATGTGATTTATGCCCAGGAAAACTGATGAGGATTGCAGGCTAAAGACACTGTTCCTCCATTCTCAAATGCATCAGAGAATTGGTCTTAACTGCCCCTTTTTCCTCCTCACATCTACACCTGAAATTCTGATCATATCCCCATCCTAGAAGCTTAGTGGAAGACCAATTCCTGCTTCATGGAGTATGGAGGCATGACAAGGAACAGCAGACAACACGTCTGGTTCCCATTCCTGTTGATGGAACACAATGTTGTTTTTATGGTGCATTTTAATATCTTTCAAATTAAGTTTAAATTGTTCTATTTATATTGCTTTAATTTGTTCGCTTCTTTGAATGACAGCCATTGGCACAGAAATAGGATTTAAGTCTCATACATTAACACAAATAAAAATAGGAATAAGCTGAGGTATATGATGAAGATGTGATGAGGCAAACAGAGAAGAACTTGGAGAAATCAACATCAGAAGAGGAATTTTTCAGGGAGATTCTTGGCCTCCATTGCTTTTCAATATGGCTCTGATTCCATTAATAATAATTTTGAATAAAATGCCAATTGACTATGAATTATCCATTTAAGGGCAAAAGCTTTACATTTGAAATTATATGCAAAACCATCTAGAGAAATGCAATCCCTTTTAAATACAGTTTTATATTTTTAGTGATGACTTCAAGATGGAAATTTAATTAGAGAAATGTACAACACTGGTAATAAAAAAAGAAAAATTGAATATTCAGATGGAATTGACCTGTGGAACAGTACTAAAATCAAACCACTGACAATGGAAGAAAGTTATATTTGGTATTTTAGAAGTAAACCGTATTTTGCATGCCCAAGTGAAAAAGAAAACCAGCCCTGAATATATAAAACAAGTTAGAAAAGTTTAAAATTGAAGTTGAATGGCAGTAATACAAGCAAAGCCATTACTATTTGAGCTGTCCCTTTAATAGACTTCACAGCAAGGATTATTGACTGGACACAAGCTGAACTAGATATTTTAGACTGCAAGACCTGACAACACATCATGCACTACACTGAAATGTCACCTGGATCATTTGTATTTACGAAGGAAAGCTGATAGTCGTGGTTTGTTGCAAGCGAAGCAATCAGTGAAGGATGAAATCAGAGGTCTAAATGATTGCATAAAAGGAAGCAAAGAGAGGATGTTAATAAATGTCTGCAAGGAAAACATTTTGAATGTGACAGAATCAAAAGTGACATAGAAACTTAACAGTTACAACAGTGAATGAAAAATTGGAAAGATAAATCTCTGCTCAGTCAAGCCTAAAAAACTAAAGGCAAGATGAAAAGTAACTAAACTTGGCAATGGCTTCAGACTGGACCCATGAAGAAGGAAATGAAAGGATTAATACTTGCAGCACAAGTGAACAAGCACTAGCAATAAATGCCATAACAACAAAAATTCAACAACAGCAAATGCAGGTTATGCAAAGAAAAAAATGAGTCTGTTGATCACTTAAGTGGCCATAGCAAAATATCCCTTGATATTAAATATAAGAAAAGACATGAGTAGGTGGCAAAAAGGATACATTGAACTTTATGTGAAATATATGGATTTGATGCCTCAAAGTATTGGTATGATCATAATGTTGAAAAAGTGGTCCAAAATGACCATGTAATTAATACACACACACACATACACACACACATATATATAGGGACTCCTGAATTCAAATAGAGGGATAATTAGAACATAACACACCAGACATCACAGTCATTGTGATGAAAAAGCAGACAAGCACGTTTTACTTATAGATGTAGCAATATAGTACCAAATAACAGCAGAATAGTGCAAGAGGAACTAGAAAAGATTGTAAAATACTGGACTTAGCAATTGAAATATTGAAATTATGGAATAAACTGGCAAAAATTTACCTCATAATTATTGGAGCATTAGGAGCTATAACAATAGAATTACCAAAACAGCTGAAAAAATTAGAATTATTTGACCTTGCAACATTTAGCTTACAAAAAACAACCTTGCTCAGAATCTCATATGTATTATGGTGGTATATGGACAATTCTTAAATTTTGGAATAAAGTTTGAATTGACCCTACATGACTAGCATTTGCTGAGCATTCTTCAGAAGAAAACATATACATAAAATAAGAAATATACCATCAGCAAATCCAATATTGTACATTTAATAACCCTCCAGGAGACATATAGGAAGAGATATTTCCTGAGCTGCTGTAACTTCTATCTCTGCGGAGGCAAAAATAATTTACATTTATATTGGGGAGGGTGCTATCATCCTAATATATACTGAGCCTAGAAACATCTGAAGGATGAAACAAAATAAACTGAGAATTCTTCTTTAGAAGTGACAGCAGCTAGAAATATTTTCCTATCCCTTGTTCTTTATTTTAACAATCATGAAACAAACTGTCACCATTAATGAAACAAGGAGATAGGAAAAAACTATGCTTGATCTGCAAACCCAGCCTCGCACAATTCTCATATAAGAATGAAGCGTTTGCTATTTTAATTTTCCTGGAACCATTATCGGGCGCTACCGTTCTTGCAGAGAACACATTACTTTTCAAGACAACAGCAATAATCACCAGCGCTTTTAGAAGGAACCCATAAACACATACCATTTGAATTCTGAAGCCCTCGTCGATGTCTATTTGTTTGCCAGTTTACATAGACAAATTCTCTTTTAGTTTAGCTCTACGGTTTCCAAGAGAAGAGAAATGAAACAGAAAAGTTTCTTATTTTGGAGTTTTTGGAAATTGTTTCTATATTCAGTGGCATTTGTACCAACGGGACTTTTTCCTCCACTGAAAAAATATATCCAATTGGCAAGGGGGCAATTGTAAACTATTTTTCAGCTCACTTAGCTGCCTCTTCTATTTTACTGAATCGCACATTTGGCGTTTATAATAATAATAACAACAACAACAAAGACATGCAGTTGAGAAAACGTAGCCACTAAGCACCACCACTAATCACATTGTGAGTTTCTCCCATTAGGACCATTAAGATATTCCATTAGGAATATCAGTCTAATAGCTGATTAGACTCCGGACCAAGGCTGCAGTTCTAAAACCGAAAAATGGTGGAAGGCTCTTAGAAAGTGCAGAAGTGTTGCTACGCTTGTAGAAGTGACAGTCTGAGGGCGAGATTGCAGCTACGATATCTAAATCTCCTATATAGTTTAGAAAAGTCCTGCTGAGGTACTGTAATGTTCCTTATGGACAATATGAGACAGTCACAGAGAAACCAGCTTCTATTTCATGTTCTTTCCCATTGTGATAAGATAGCCTCCTACAATTTGGGAGCTGAAGCTGGTCCTCTCACATACCTGATGGGTTAATGGTTGTACTTTCAACTCTGGGATACTATTTCTGTGTCTTAGAGATGCAAAGTATGTACATCACTAACCAGACAGTCATCATCAGCACCCTTTTATTTTGTGTCTATCCCTTCTCAGAGGTTTTCGAGGCTGTTAGAAAATTATGCATATACAGTTACCAAGAGAAGTCAACATGGAATTAATCTAGAGAGTTTCTGTGAGTCCTCTCCAACGTTCCTTTCCCAAAAATGAATATTTTATTTATTTATTTATATATCAAATGTGTCACCGCCCATCTCATTGAAAAGCGACTCTGGGCAGTTTACAAAGGAGATAAAATAAATTAAAATACAATATAAAAATGATCTTAAAAATAATAAATAAATTCCAAGAATGATGGAATTGGTGAATAACTCAGGAGTGACATCAGAGCACCAGCCACTCCCAGGATTTATTAAAACTCTTATCGTTCCATGCAAGCTGGCAGAGCCAGGTCTTAAGTCCTTTCCAGAAAACCAGAAAGGTAGGGCCCCGCCACACCTCTGGGGGGAGAATATTCCAAAGGGAGGGGCAACAGCAAAGAAGGCTCTCCTCCTGGGCCCTGCCAGCCAACATTCTCTCACTGACAGAGTCTGCAATATGCCCTCTCTGCCTGCCTGGGTGGAATGGGTTGATGTAATGGGGGTGAAACAGTCCCTCAGGTAACCTGGACCAATGCCATGTAGGGCTTTAAAGGTGATAACCAGCATCTTGAATTGGACCCAGAAGCAAACTGGCACCCAATGCAGCTCCCGCAGCAAAGGTGTTATATGTGCCATCCTATGGGCACCCAAGATTGTTCACGTGACTGCATTTTGAATCAGCTGTAGCTTCCGGATACTCTGCAAGGGTAGCCCCATGTAGAGCGCATTGCAATAGTCTAATCGAGAGATGACCAGGGCATGAATGACTGACCAGAGAGCCTCCCGATCCAGGAACAGGTGTAACTGGCGCACTACACGAAGGCGGGCAAAGGCCCTCCCAGCCACCTGCTCCTCGAGCAGGAGTCGTGAGTCCAGGAGGACCCCCAGATTATGCACCAGGTCTGTCTGGGGCAGTGCAACCCCATCCAGCACCAAAGATGGTAAATTCCTGGATCCAGAGGGGCCTCCAATCCACAGCCACTCCATCTTACTAGGATTCAGTTGAAGCCTGTTGCACCCCATCCAGACCCCCACAGTCTCCAGGCACTGAGACAGGGTGGTCACGGCATCACTCAGGTCACCTGGGATGGAGATGTATAGATGGATATAATCTGCATATCGATGATACCTCATCCCATGGTGGTGTATGGTCTCACCCAGTGGTTTCATGTAGATGTTAAAAAGGAGCGGAGAAAGTACTGAACCCTGTGGCACCCCACAATGAAGGGGCCATTGGCTGGACCTCTCACTCCCAATCAACATAAATTGGGATCGACCTTGGAGGAAGGAAGAGAACCAGTACAAAACTGTGCTGCCCACTCCCAGCTCTCCAAGTCAACCTAAACGGATACCATACCAAAGCCGCTGAGAGGTCAAGAAGAGCAAGGATGGAAGCACTACCCTTATCCTGCTCCCACCAGAGATCATCCATGAGTGCAACCAATGCTGTTACTGTCCCAAATCCGGGCCTGAAACCTGGCTGAAAACAGTCCAGATAATCCATTTCCTCCAAGATCCTCTGGAGCTGCAATGCCACCATCTTCTCAACCACCTTCCCTAAAAAGCGGAGGTGGGAGACTGGATGAAAATTGTTCAATATGGTGGGATCCAATATAGTGGGTTTCTTGAGGACGGGATGCACCAGCACCTCTTAAAGGCCACTGGGAACACTCCGTCCCTCAAAGATGAATTCACCATTGCCTGGACCCACCCACATGTTACCTCCTGAGTAGCCTAAACCAATCAGGAGGGACAAGGATCTAGCTGGCAGGTGGTGGCATTAACCACCCAGAGGAACCTGTCTACTTCCTCAGGTCCAACAAATTCAAACTGTTCCCAGATAACAGGTAAGTCACCAATATCAGGTATTGTCACTAATACTGTGCTGTCCTGTTATCTCCCATTTAATCTGGCCCATTTGCGAAGGTGAGATAGGAGTTAAAAGGCAATGCACAGAAATGGTATAAGTTTGAATTCCTGTTGGAATTTGCAAGGGAGATAAGGAAAGGACACCTTATCTTAAAGTGAAAAAAACTGTAAGACTAGTTTGGAAATTGTCCATGTAATCTTCCTAAAAATGTTTACAGAAATTATTTTACTCCCTCTGAACAAGATAGGACATTAGGATTTGGCCTAACAATAATGACTACTTTGGTGGAACAAAAAACAGACAGAAATGATGGAAAGGCCTCTTTCTCAAAGCCAAATTCATATGCTATTCACTGTTTTTTGTGTTGACAGGAAATCAAATTCACCAGCCAGCAGGAAAACATTCACCAACTACTCACCTAACATGGGATGGGACTAGTGAGGAGATAAATTTTGACTGATGGATAAATCAGTGTATTTAGTCATCTGTCAAAACTCATAATGGTTTTGTGCAAGCATTTTGCATGGGTGTGTTCAAAAAGAGCCCAACTATCAGCTGATAGTTGGGCTGTTTTGGATATGAGTTTAGTGCTATTCCAAAAAAAGTTCTAAACCCATGTTCAAAGTCAGCTAAACAACAGCTGATAGGTACAGGGAGTGTTGTGCAGTAAAGCAGTAGAAAGAATGCTATCTCTCTTTCTCATTCCTGCTTCATCATGCAGCCCCTTCACTACCACTTCTGGTCAGCTGTTGTTCAAACTGATCCAAGCTGGGGATCAGTTCAGAGACTCAACAGGTACAGAAGCAGAATCCCATTTGAAATAACAAGGTTCTCCTGCTGCTCAAAGCAGAATGGCCCTAGAAGACAGGGACCAGGAACCAGAGGGGCAGGTCAGCACACCATCCTAAAGTGGACAGCAGGAATCACCTGACTGCACCAACGACCAAATGGTTGATGTAGCCATCGATGTTTTTACTGTGTTAGCTCCCAGAGTCACTCATGTGAAATGGGCAGCCATATAACTCTAGTAAATAAAAATAAGAGTGTATCCATCGCAAAACTTGTGCAGTAGTTAAGAGTAAAACAGTACATTAACACTGGTACAGCTCAGAATGACTTCAGGCTGCCTCAGATATTTGGCTATGGATCAGATGAAGGACAAGTCATGAGAACATAGCAGTAAACAGAGATTGCCAGGATATGTTAGTGATGCAGTTCTTACATGAGAAAAGGCTCCAAGTGTGACAGAGCTCATCAATATGTGACACATTCCCATTTTTATTACCGACCCAGAGGTAATATTAAAGCTCCAGCTATTTCAAGCAAGCACAAACATAGGAAGAAGAAGACAATTTTGCTTTCAGTTAATCCAGAAGCCTGGTTGGGTTTTTTTAAAAAAAATTCAGGCAGTTTCTAATGTTTGAAAGTAGATGAAAAACATAAGGTTTCCACAACTTCCTCTCACAGACACACACACACATATATATATATATATACACACACACACACACACACACATATACATATACATACACATACACATACACACACATACACACACACACACACAAATTACAAGCAGAAAGCCCAAATAAAATAGCATCATTTGCAACATTGGTTCAGACCTTAATTCAACTTCCATATTGTTGCCATGGGAACAATGCTTCTTTGTAGACTACGCTGACCCTATGCTGAGCATTCAGTATGAAATTATTGTGCTCCATATTTATTTAAATTATAGTTATTATTGAAATAGTCTGCATTAGTTCCATAATGCCAGAGCTTAATAGTAGTAAAACAACCTCCTTCATAGGGGTGACTTTATTTTAGAGATTGCATCATTATCCTGCAGAACAACTTTCACACCACAGAATACAATGACAGAAGTTTCCTTTTAAATGCCCTTTGCCTTTAAAATTAGCCTACATCACCTGATTAAAAAACCACATTCTTGGGGTACAGCACTAGCAACGATCTTAATTACCAAAGTAAGCCTGAGAGATGGAAATTATTTCATGTATTCCTAAGCATAATAATTTTTCTTAGTCATATTTACTGATTATAATTTGTGTCTCATTTTGCATCAGCTTTGTTGTATTGGTCTGAAAGGAATCACAGCATTCCTGCAAGATAAACTTTTCTTCGAATCTAGGAACATCTTTCTGGAACATCTAGGAATGCAAACACAGAGGAAATTGAAGGAATAATAAATATACAAATGAAGTCAATCAAATTTATTTAACTATGCACAATGACCAGCAAATTAAAAAAAAAACCAGAAACAATGACAGAATACAGCTAAAATCAGTTTAACAGTCTTGTAAAACCAAAAAGCTTTAAACTTAAAACCAGAGTGAGAGAAAAGTTACATAAAATACAGTAAAACAAAATAAAATATAAGATAAAATTTAAAAAATAGAATAAAATAGGGGTACAATAGCAAGGAAACTTCATAACATCATTCTGCAAGATTAGAATATCTTATGTCTTCTTATGTGAATTGCAGCAGACACTGTAGAAACGTAGCAACCTGATTGCTGATGGTAGGGTTCTGATCAACAAGTAGAAAATGGATCACTTCTCCCTCATGAAAAGCAGAGGTTTTGTTAAGTGGTGGTAAAGTTATGACCGCGCATACACTGGAGTAAAAAGGCAATGGAAAAATACACGTGAAAGGGTCTTGGGTCCTTTTAGATCATAAGGACAGCATCTTTCAGTAAATAGAGACCTACTGTATCTCTCATGCAGTACAACTGAGAGTAAGTGACCCTACAGGAGCTGGACAAACAAGTTGAGTAAGTCATTTGCCAGTATAAAAGGTTTATGCTGGTCTATGGCTGTAACAAAGATTTTATTTTATTTTATTTTATTATAAAAGGTTTCTGGTTTGGAACCCACCACTGAGAGTTGGCTACAGCACCCAGGTCCATTTACTCTTTGACCAGTTTTGAGTCCCACCATCTCAAAGCTTAGGGGCAGCAGAGAATAGGTAGAAAGACTGCAATAGCACAGGTCCACTGTCATCCCTAAAAGCCTGATTTTATATAAATGCATGTGTAGTTTAGTGCTGGAAAACAGATACTAGTCAAATAAGACATTAGCATTGTTATGTAGCATAAATCATCTAAAAACAGGTTTAAGATTTCTTCATTGCAAACAATTGTCCAAAACATTGTCTGAAATCATTGCCTTCTTTGGAGCCCAGGTCAGACATGGGCACTTTCCCAGTGGCAGGTGACTCCCATTATGCAAATAAGGGAACTTACTGCTTGAGCAAATCCACACTTTGCATAATGTAATTAATAATGCTGCTGCAGCCATCTTTTCTCTTAATTTGCCTCTTATGGTAACTAATAAAATGCATGAATAGATGTACAATGTATACATATGTATGAAGAGAGTGAGATGTACTTTATGGATTGTGCTGTTACCACAGTAAGTTCAGACCAACTTGCAACAACCATCTTGCAAACCTAGGTAATACATCTATAGTCTCTAAGAAATATATCCTAGCTAATGGGCTCAGGGACAGATTTATAAGAGAAACAATGGTCTTAAAGTGCATCTGAGTGATATACTTTCTGCCCCAGTAAACTAGAAATGCAACATCTGACAGTTTGAAGGCCACATCACGTTTGCACGGGATGTCAAGAACTATATTCAAAAGTGGGTAGAGTTTAAAGTACAAATTATTGCTTTTGCAATTATTAAGGCACCCATTATCCCTTAAGACCCTCAAAACATTATTAAAAAGAACCAATATTTAGGCCTCACCCGCTTGGGCGGGCTCTGGGAACCGTAAAAGAGAATCTGGTGAGCAGCGTGCAGCCTATACTTTTGCCTTAAAGAATGAAAAGTAGGAAGTTGTGGTGGGAAGCTAGAGACATACAGAGAAGTTGGAGACAGAGTTCTTGAACTGAGATAGGCATCTAGTGGCCTTTGGTCTTATTTGTTGTGGTCCCAAGTATTTGTTGTGAACATGCTCCTACATTTTAATGATACAATTATAAATATATATGGAGGGGCAGGGGGAGTAAATGACATGTGCGATATGATGTCATCACACAAATGATACAACTTATATATTTGTATCAGTCATGACATCATTGTCCCATTTGCACGATGACCTCATGATGCATGTGTCATCAGCTTTTGCTATTCAAAAAAACAGAAGTGAAAAACCAAGATATTGTACAGTTATATTAATTCCAGCTACAGCAGCAGTTTTTGGAGAAACAAGCAGCACCAGCTGAACTAGTTGGGAGACCTGGAAAGAGAAATTGAAAGGACAAGAAGTGTCATGTACTTGACCAACCACCAGATGAATTCTTAGAGGTAACACTAATATCCTAATCTAATTTTAAAAGTTTCTGTGTTTTTGAATTTGAAATGTTAAGTTTAGGATGCCATGCACAGGTGGATTGTTGCAAAATTAGCTAGCCAAGGTTAGCATGAAAAATTTTGTAAGCATATTGAAGACAATGCCATGACTGCTTAGCATCAACATGGCATTGTCAAAAATAGGTCATGTGGGAAAAATCTTTGTCTTCTTTGTCTTTAAGATAATTACATTATTGGTCAAGAGGTATACTGTAGATAAAACCTACCTTGATTTTTGCAAAGATTTTGACCATGTTCAATTTGATATTCTCATTGACAAGCTGTTTAAGCATGGTTTGGATAAGTCTACAGCAGAGGTCTCCAAACTCTTCAGTTCATCATGAAGTTTCAGATTGTTCACGAACCCCAAGTATTTATTATATGAAAACAATTTAATAAATACTACTTTATCTAATAGTACAACTACTACTACTACTAATAATAATAATAATGGATAATCCCATAAACCCTTGGGGGTCAATATTGACCACCTTGAGGAACCCTGCTCTACAGTAAGGTGGGTCCACAACTGGCTGATTAACCATACTCAGAGAGTAAGCATTAATAGTTCTACATCAGTTTGGAGAATAGTAACCAATGGAGTTCTGCAAAGATCTGTTTTGGGGCCAGGATTATTCAACATTTTTATTAATGGCCTTGATAATTAGATCAAAGGGTTCCTTATCAGATTTGCAGAGAACGTAAAATTGCAAAGTCTGACCAACACCCAGGATCACAGAGCAAGGTTGCAATCTAATTTGGTCCAATTGAGAAGAACAAGATGTCCTTCAACAGGGAGAAATGTAACATATTACATTTAAGGATGAAAAATATACAGCACACATGGCTAGGAAACACTGCATCAGAGGTGGACTTGAGTACAATCCTTGATAACAATCTGAACATGAACCAGCCATGTGAGACAGCTACTAGGGCTAACACAATTCTGGGCTATGTTAGCAGAAGTATTGTATCAAAGTTACTTGATAAAGTTCTTATTACTGTGCTCTGGTGAGACCACAAATGCAATACTATATACAATTCTGAGTACCATATTTCCAAAGGAATATTGACTGGTTACAGTAGATTCTAAGAAAGTGGCAATGATATAGGGATTTGAGAACATGCCCTATGAAGGAAGTTAGGATATTCAGTCTGGAGAAAAGACTGAGGAGAGATATGAGAGTCATGTTCAGGTACATAAAGGGAAGCTATACAGAAGATGGTTGAGAATTGTTTTCTATGGCCACAAAAACTAGGACCAGAAATAACAGGTATAGTTAGAGCTACTACCTATGAGACAGTAGGTTCTATACAACATTGGAATGTTCTGCCTTTGGAGGTTATGGATTTCCATCTCTGGAGAGTTTTAAGAAGAGGCTAGCCAGACACTTCTCATGGATGGTTTAATTGGTCTTCCTGTGCATTTCAGATGGTTGGTTACCTTTGTAATGGATACCGTTGTTCATGGATGGATCCAGAAGAGTACCCTTGTGAACCCTGCCAACTCTGATTGTATGATCCTTGTGGCTTGTTACAGATGCTACTAGGCACAATTGTTAAAAACGAGCAGCAGAGTTTCCTGCAAAAACATCACAGGTAGTCCTCATTTAGCAACCAGAATTGGGACTGGCAACTCGGTCATTAAGCAAAGCAGTTGCTACAGTAAGTGAATCCATGTCTGTGCCTATGATCTTACTTTGCTTTACAGACCAGTGAATGTTGTAAATGCAAGGATTGGTCATAAAGTTACTTTTTCATCACCACTGTAACTGCGAACAGTCTCTAAATAAGGCAGTTGCTAAGCAAGGACTAGCTGTACTATACATTATAAAAGAGGCTTAACATGGTTTAAAAAAACAAAGCCTCCCCTCCACAATGACACTCCCTCCACACACACACACACACACACACACACACCATGAATCTGGGAATAAAGCAGAAAGATCTGTGGTGCCACCAACTTCTATTGTTCTATTCACCATGGCCTTCATCCCCACAAATATTAAGGGCTTATCCAGCCTCATTTAGATCCTAGTGCCCTCCATATCAGTCATGTCATGGGTGATAGGGCAAAGAGAGGGTTTGCCAATTCAGACTTCTAGGAAAAAAAGTTTTTTTCCCATTATTTAGAAACACTAAATTAATCTTTGTTTGTTTGTTTGTTTAGCAGTAATTAACTAGCTAATGTAATGTATATAGTGAAGGCAATCTAACTTAATATAATGAAGCCAGTGCAAACCTCCTATGAAATTAACACCTCTAAAGTTTTATTTCTGATCCTCTAATAAGCTACAAGAAGACACAGATGAGTTCATAGAAATAACCAATGTGAAAAGTTCAAAATTTAGTAAGAGAAAGAGCCTTGTCTCTCTTTAATAATTTTTATTAAACAAGTACATTTGTGTCATGAAGTTGAAAAGAATGTTATTCTGTTCTTTAATAATACAAAACTGCTACTCCAAAGGTAAGTACAAATGCAGTTTTAGTCTGAACTCTGGAAATATATATTTTTTTCTCCTTGAGAAACAATATTGACTAAATGGATTATAGAACTTTCAGGATAAAGCTAGCTAGCTTTGAAGACTAAATGAGTCACATGCTGTTAATATGACCTAACTAAACGAAAGGGTTTGGTTGTTGGAGTGGTTTTCTGTCTTTGGTGAAATTTTATTTTGCATTACAGATACACTCTGGCTTAAGTTGTTTTTAAAAACTGGAGTACTAAGTGCAGATTCTTTGCATGTTTCTCAAGACTGAATTAGCTATAGCAGAGTTTAGCAGCAAAATGTATTCCTCTGCCTCCAGGTACGGGAGCCCTTCCCCTCCTTCCCTCCCTCCCTGTCTCCCCTCCTAACATTGTTGGCAGATGCATTAATAAAAACTGAATGATCTCCCATGGTGCCCTGTGACTTAGATAGAAATGAGGCAAATCATAATGGTCTTCACAGTCTTTGTAATAGAAGCCCCAGAAATAGAAATAGTACATCCTATTATTTGATCTGGAAATGAGATCCATTGTAGACATATGAGCACTGGGAGGGAGGGGACGGGAGGGGAGGGGAGGGGAATGGGAGAACATGGCTCTGCGGTTAGTTGCCAGTTATTTGTCCTCTTTCCCCAGGATCTCCAACTATTTTTGTTTTTTGTTTTCAAATAACTTTATTAGATTTTTAAGATAAAGAAATAAAAACTAACAAGAACCAATAATTAAGATAGAAAGTAGGGAAGAGAAAAAGGTAAGGAATGAAAAAGAAAACAAAGTCAAAAGTGCAGAAAGAAAAAGAAATACAAAAGAAAATTTGTTTCTGACTTTCTTTTACAACAGATATAAGTATACATTTGCTTTAAGCCCTTACTCTAAGTTGGATCTCCAACTATTTTTGAATTCTGAGAGCATATTATTAGTGCATAAAATGGATACCATGGATATCATAAAATATCAGTTTATCAGAAGGCAAATTGATGATTGCTCCCCATCATCCCTTCAACCTTCCTAGGATGCTCCCTACCATCTTAACATATTTTTTGTTTTGTTTTTGGAGAAGGTGAGCACACTTCCAAACAGAGCACTGAGCTGCAGCCCCCTATCACTTTTATTTTCTAAGAATGCCTTATATGCCAAATATGCAGGGCTATTTGCAGAATGCTGGGTTACCATTTGTTTGTTTGTTTATTTGAAGAAAAAAGAAAGAAATTGGCAAGGTATCCAAAGATATTGATGGCACATTGGATCCTACATTGGCCACAGTAAGAATCTAGTCTTATCCTCTTTTCTACTATTTCCCCACCAGTGTTTTCATTCCCTTTGGAGGGAAACCAGTAGGCCAGTGTTTCTCAACCTTGGGAACTTTAAGATGTGGCTGGCTAGGGAATTGTGAGAGTTGAAGTCCACACATTTTAAAGTTCCCGAGGTTGAGAAGCACTGCAGTAGGCTATTGCTGGGGCTGAGAGAACACTGTGAACATTTCCGATTGCCAGGCAATTCCCCCTGCCCTTTGGGCCCATAGTTCCCTCCCACAAACCCTCACCCAACCATGTGTTTTCTTTCTTTCAGTTACCACACTGGAATAAAGAATGAAGGCTTTTGATGCTCAGTATTTGATAGCTCTAATGGAGGCTACTTTGACTGCAAAATTATCATTACTGAGAATGTAGTAAAAATCACAGTGGAGGAGAATTTGCTGGAATCTTACAAAGATGACACTGTAAAGTTTTTTTTTTCTTGCATATCATACCTCCCAGATATGTTGAACTACAGTTTCCATAATTCCCTGGCCAACATCTGGCCAAGAAATTATAGTACTTCTAGATTGACACATCTGGAAGGTACCAGTCTGGGGGATGCTGTCATTGTTAACTCAGATGGGACCAAGAAATCATCACGCTTCTTCCCCAGCAATGAGTCATCAACACCACATATCATTTCCCTTCTCCCTTGGGTCAATTCACAGACTTCAGTCTAGACCACATACTGTGCCAGAAAGGAGAGGGAAGCCAGGAGCATTGCCAGAAGGTGACTCTGCATCAATAATTCCTTCAAGCCAAGCCATGTACTAAAGAATTAAAAGAGGAGCAGGGAGGGGGGTTATTTCTATTTTCCAAATAGGAACTGAAGTGAGACCTTCTGTGATTCTCTCCCCAACCTTGAAGTGAAAATGGCAGAGAAATAAGGCATGTTTTACCTTTTCCCATGTTCCTTTTGATCACATTTCTTTGTTGCTGGGGCAAATAACAGCCCTGTCTTTCTGTTTAAGGCCAAAATGTATAATCCTGGGCCTTCTTGTAGTGTAAAATAGGCCTACAGACTGTTGTCAATAATGTTCTCGATTCAGATGTTCTCATTTGGACAGGCTGAGTGTTTTGTTTTGTTTTAATAAGAATAATAATGAATCCAGTGTTTTAAACTGGCAGTTTCTGTTGTTTATTTAAGTTTTAGATTATGTGAATCAGTCCAAAGCAGTCCTAGTCATAATATTTGGGATTGCATCTGAATATATTTAATAATATTGGGAGCTTTAGGACCATACATTTTAGGTATTGGGTTTTTTTCATTTCATTTCATTTCATTTTGTTTTTGTTTTTCTCGCTTCTAATTGTTTGGGTATCTGATAAAGGATTAATTGAAAAAAATGCAAATAAAAAGAACTGTAATTGAGATTTTGTAATGGTTACTTCAATATCGCTATTCCTGTGACCCTGAATAACAGGATATTCAGGACTTTACTTGTTATTCTTTTTAAAGATTACATCATATGTTGGCTCAGTATGGAGGGAATTTTCAGTGACTGGATGGAGAAACACCAAAGGATGTTATTCAGATATCAATAGGCAGGAAAACAGATGTATATGAAACATAAACAACTGTCCTCATAATTTCAGGCCAAAACATACTTTGAACTAGAGGAGCATGATCGGAAAAAAATGCCACTGTCAAAATAACAGTGTTTGTAATCGAGACTTAAAAGAACTTGATACAAATTGTGAAACAAGTTAGCCCAGTGAGTTATTAAGAATATGGGAATGGAAAAACATAATAGCTCTGCTAAAGATGCATCTAGGCCAACACTCCCTTTCTCATGTTGGCCATCAGATGCTACTGGGGACCCCAGAAAAACTGGCTTGCATGACTCAACTGTGAATCACAAACTAGCCAGCTACATTTTAATCAAGTTTGTTGTGCAAACCCAATCATGTGACTATGCCTCAGTGAATCTTGCAGACCCAGAAAATCAGCTTAACTGAATAATCCATAGATAACTATGGTAAGTCATAGATATGCTGCCTCTGATCACGGAGGTAGAATTTCATCAGCATGATTAATAGCTACTGATAAACTTAAACCTTCTATAGTTCTTTCTAAGGGCTCATCTGCCCATCTTGCTTTCCCCAGCATGGAGACACCCTACTAATTATTGAAGATTTGAATGTACAATGTCATCCTCAACCTATCCCTGGGTCACTGCCAAGGCAAACTCTGCCAGTAGTTACTTGCTCCACTGCAAACGTGATGTTTTTCCACTTCTGCTGATACAAGGGATACTAAGTGATCCATCTGATGTGAACGTTCTGAGAAATGTATGGACTAACGCTGTCAGTTCCTGATCTCCATGGGAATCTGAGAAGTGTCAGTGAAGGAGCCATTCTCCCATATCTCTCCTTCTCTGTACTGTAAGTGGCAGAAATGCATAGACCAGAGGAGGAAAAACAGAGTTGTTTGATGCCAATTATCTTGGCAGCAAAAAAGTCCTGCTTGGTCACATAGAAGGCTCTCCATATCCCTAAGGTTATCACCAACAGAGGTGCTTCCTCCATGTTACAGCTGCCCGTCACCACCTTCCTGCAGGTCAATGTTGCAGTGCCTAAGCTGCAGGGGCTGTTCCAGAACATGTCCATCAGCCAACTGGTAGACTCCTGGATATGTCACTGTGATGTGTATCAGCAGTGTACTGGTAGGCTACTGACACATATCAAGAACAGCCCTTGTGACTGGCATGGGTCAACACTGGTGGTCACTCAATTCTTCTGCAGCTGCTGCACATCTGCGATGAACACATGCATACAAGCTGCTTGCCCCTGGGGCTATGACCAGAACTCCTGGCAGCTTTGTGGTAAAGCCATCCTCTCTTTTTTTATGACAGAGAATTTTGTAGTTTTAATATATACAGCAGTGTTTCTCAACCTTGGCAACTTTAAGATGTATGAAATTCCCCATACTGGCTGGGGAATTCTAGGAGTTGAAGTCCACACATCTTAAAGTTGCCAGGGTTGAGGTACACTGATATACAGTATTAAAAAACAAAACAAAACACTACTTTCTTCTGTCTGACATGAATCTCTCTTACTGTTCAGGTTCATAAGATGATCACGAGGAGATTGTAAGTTGCCTTAGATATGTTGGTCTACTTACTCACCTATCCTGCAGTGTCTCTACCCTAGCCAGCAGTGGCTTTTTGCTACTCTTTTCTATAACCTGAAATCATATCCTTTTTCATTGGATTGAACCTGGAACTACCCAAAGCAAAGCATCTGCTTTGCCATTTAACCAACAATTCTTTCCAAATAATATAAGAGATTGACATTTGTGTTTGTTTATAACAGAAACTGTCCTTCCTTCCTTCCTTCCTTCCTTCCTTCCTTCCTTCCTTCCTTCCTTCCTTCCTTCCTTCCTTCCTTCCTTCCTTCCTTTTCTTTCTCAGCCCTAGCAAAGTATTCACAAATTCATAAAATGCCTTACAAAGTTTCAGCCTGATAAGTCACCTTGTTTTTATTTTTTTAAATTCTTTACTGGATGGCTTAAGTTTCTGGAATTTTCTATTCCAAGGTGCCTTGTGGTTACTGAATTGTTTTACATATGTACAAGGTCAAAAGCTTGTTTTCTGGGAAGCAAAAACTGAAATAGTTCTGCTCCATGTTCACTGTGTTACACTGGTTTTTCTAAATCATCTACAAACATGCTGTGAACAGGCAAGGGCCTCTAACAAATCTGACTGCAGATTTCATGGGGTGCCTAAAAGTTAAACAGTATAATGTTTGCAGATACGGCAATAATGTTGCAATTCTCCAGTCTCTATTATGATATAATAATACCAATACTTTAAAAGAGGCTTTTAAAATTGCTTTTTCACTTTCCAACTCAGAGTAGCATCATCCGGCATAAATAATCCAAAAAGGTTCAGACCTACTTACGTTGTGTCTGACATTGATCTATCCCATTCTAATGCTCTTCAGGATTTATGATCAAGCAGTAACCCCAAGCCCAGAGTGTAAGCCGATGGCAACTGAGACCACATTCCAAAAACCATAAGTCATGTAGACTTCTCTCTCCTGAAATCAGAGGGAAACCACACCTGCCACTTTCAGTGGGAGTGTTTCAAAATGGGATGCCCCATTGTACCTCCTCCAGTTCACAAATCAGGCTCTTTAAAAGATCAGGAAATTCCAGTTTAATGGAGTGCAATGGGAACGAGCCAAATGGTTCTGAACACCTCCTGCATTTTCCATCTTAAGAACATCTCTCAATTTATTCCCTCATTGCTTACAATTACCTTTTAGTTTTATTTTATAAAACTAAACATAGGTGTGCTGCCAGCAAGTCGCCTGGGTATGAAGCATTGTAAAGACCTGGCAATAAGATTGTGTTTCCTGCTCTCACTCTTTTTAGTTATTTTTCTCTCCTTTGTACAGTATATCAGTGCTTCACGTGCTTTAAGGTAGTCTGGTTCTCTGCTCTGTCAATCTAGCGGTCAAACAATAGCTCTTGCCACTGTACCCAATGGCATGAGGACTGTTGCAAGAAAACGGATATATTTCAGGGATTCACATAGGAAGACATTCATACAGTATGCATTACACTGAGACAGTCTCAAGCAGAAAATTGCTGACACTGGTTGGTTATGCTGCCTTCCTAAAATACTGCCAAAACATTGGCTGATTGGCACTGGGTGGCACTGATCAATTGCTTTGCTGCAGACCAGCAAGATGGCATATTTCAGACTTGTAGCCAGGAGATAGGCCCAAAGTCCAAAAGCAGAGTCCAAGGCAAGGGTTGAGTATCATTGGATTTCTGTTCTGAACAGAAAAGCAAGGGTCATGAGACATAGGAAGAGCTAGTATGTCAACCTTGTTCCAGCACTATTCTGCTGCAAACTGAAATCTTTTATTCTCCTCCCTTTAGACTCTCAGATTTAGCTGACTTGTTATTTTTGGAGGAAAGAGGAAACAAATGACTATTATCTAGACCCCTTTCAGTCTGGTTTCTAGCCAGGTTGTAGCACTGAGATGACACTGATTGCCCTGGTTGATAAACTCTGGTGGGCTTGGGTTGGGGTTGGTTCATCCCTCCTGGCCTTTCCCTCAGTGGCCTTTGGCACTAGTATCATAGTATCCTTCTGGGTCAGCTTAAGGGGTTGGGAGAGGGAGGCCTGTTTTTACAGGGATTCTCCTCCTTCCTCCAAGGCCAGTTCCAGTTGGTGTTGGTCAGGGGAGGGGAGAGGAGAGGTCCAGCTCTAGATCCCTACATTGCAGGCTGTCTCAGGGTTCAACTCCCTCCGTGCTCCTGTTTAACAGCTATATGAAGCCACTAGGTGAGGCCATTTATTGGCATGGGGTTACATATCATCAATATGCTGATGATACAAAGTTGTACATCTCTACCCTGGCTGGCCAAGTGATGCCATCAAGGTTCTTTCTCAGTGCCTGGAGGCTATGGGGGCCTGGATGGGGAAGAACAGGGTTTAACTTAACCCTAGCAAGACTGAGTGGCCGTGGGTTTGGGTACCCCAGATCTAGAGTTGTTCCATATTTGATTTTGGCTGGGGTAGTATTTCCCCAAACAGAGCTAGTGCATAATTTGGAAGTTCTTGTATTTCCTGCTTGAGGCGCAGATGGCAGTCCTGGCCAAGAAGGCCTTTGCACAAATCCAGCTTGTACACCAATTGTGACCATTCTTGGATTGAGACGCTCTGCTCACAATCATTCCTGCCTTTGCTGTGGGCTAATTTTGTCATAAGTATCAGAAGCCAAAGTTGAGGCAGCCCACTGCTATTCCATCATTCTTTTACAGGTGGGTAATTATAACAGGTGAATTAATTGAAACCTATTAATGCCATACATTTGGGATTTCAACTGGAATCTGGATAAGCATTCCAGATGGAAGAGATCATTAATTTATCCTTGAGGGATTTCAGCATCAGCCTGGTAATTATTGTAGTAATATCATATAGTCTAGGGCAGGCATGTACAACTTATGGACCATGGACTACATGCAGCCCACGAAGCAGTTTTGTGTGGCCCACCAGCATTTTTTAAAAAAGTAATAAATTCAGTCCTCCAAGTGAAAGCCCTCCAAGCCTTGCTGTCACCAGCTCCAGTGCTGCCCATTCCACTAGCCACCAAACAGCTGATCAGCACACCAGAGGTTCCTTTATGGCTGCAAGGATTTTACATTTATCAGTGTGGCCCTTTCCCTCTACAAGTTGTGCAGGCCTGGTCTAGGGTATGTCATTGCTTCCTGTGATAGCACAACATTGTACAGTCAAGTGAACGCAAGGAACTGTTTTATCCCCACCCCATTTTTTTGTTTCAATCTAAGCAGCAGTTTATTCTTTCTGGAATCCTCAGAAACATAAGAAAAATTTACAAGAAGCTGTTTCTTCGAAGTAATTTGAGACTTGTGAATGGGCACATTCCGGGATGTGCACGCATCACCTCATCTAGGCTCGTCACTCTTTTTCCCTTTAAATGGGAATGGTTCCATTTAAATGGTTCCATCAGCACAATTTGCCTCACATCATCGTTTGTTAAAAAAAAAAAAAAAGCATACCCCACCCAAATGGAAAATGGTAGAAGAGTCCTTATTCTGAGTGAAAAGAATTGATATATAGATTTAGAATGTCGTGGAAGATAGCATCAAGTATCTTACATTACATCGTCTGGGGGAAAAAAACACAGCTAAAAGAAAGGTTGGTTATCTGGATCTTAAATCTACCTGAAAGCTGGCAGCAGAGATCAGAGGCTAACCTTTCATTTTTAGATTAACCACCCCTCTGAGGTCCTTTCACATCAGTGTTCCTCAATCTGCCTCTTCCTGAAGTGTTGGGATGCTACTTTCTGAATTAGATTGCCATGTTATATTGAACATCTCCAATCTAAAGAAGCTGAATAGGACAATATCACTGAAGCATCACAACACTGGTAGTAGCTACTACAATAGATCCATCGTGGTCCCAAACCCACACACTGCTCTGCAAGTGGTTTTACTTTTGCCTCTGTCATAAACCCTGTGCCAGCCAGCACACATATCCACCTAGGTGGTCTACTTTCATATATGTAGACTCTGCTGGGGTGTCTGGGGGGAGGGGTGGTGGTAAAAAAAATGTCAAGATGGTGGCTGCAATCAAGCAAAGCCACCATCTTGACATTTTTGACACACACCCAATATCCCTGAGACTATATTGGGGATTTGCTTCTATAGCAGTTCTTGGGTGTTGAAAGGAATGGTGAAAAGTCTCTAATACTGAGCTAATGAATTCTTAATGTTTCTAAAAGCTCATGTTTAATTCAAATAAACATTAAAAATGTCTAAATGATGGATACTTATAGAATGCAGACTGCTTTAAAGACCACCTAGATTCAGCACATTGGCTTATGTTTTAAATCTTTCTTTCCCCTATAAGTACAGAGTCAAGCTATAAACTGATGAAATTTACTTTTATTGTGAATATGGGTAAACAAAATAGACAATACTTAATGTTAAAGGTCTGAAGATCACTGAAAGTACTGTAAACAAAGATGTGCCATAATTTCTCTTCCACAGGCACAGTGCAATGCAGGAAAAAGGCTTGCAGGCAATTGTTCTTTTCTGAGAAAGTATGCAGTACACAAATACTGTGTACTATACCCACAGTGAGTACCAGTAGTCAATGGACTCCAATGTTTTATGGCCTGGTTGCGCACATTCTACCTTTACCTTTAACAGCCCACTGCTATTTCATTGTTGCACTGACACAGATGTGAAATGCTGCCTCACCATTATCCATTTTAATATATCCCAAGGTAATTTAACCCAATTTGCAATGCCCCCGTTTTATTTTCCCCCCTCTGCTGAACCTGAATAATTTACCACAGCCCTGGAACTTGCAGAGAGCAATTCAGGTAATCTTTGTTCAACCACCGCAAACCAATAGCTGAGCTCTGAGAATGCCAGGCAATCTGTGCTCATTACCCCCACCTCAAAGCCTCCAATCAATGAGTTTACCCCCCCCTCCCTTTTAGTTCTTCATGAATCAACGAACCACCCCTCCCTCTTTCTTCACAAGAAGCCTTCAATTCATTATGGTGCTATTCCAGCAATCACTGTGAAGTGCCCCATTTCAGTAAATTATGAAAGTTCAGCAAGCTAATCAAGTTGCATTCAAGGGCATTTTCCAGAGCTGGAATGTGTCAAATGGATCTAGGAGATGGGACACCGGGGAGGCCATCTATCCAGTGAGAAAAACAACCCTGCAAATACAGGATTAACGTTTCATCCATAGCTGAAACAAAGGAAGGGGAGGAAAACGCAGTTTTCACTGGCTGGCAAGGAAGCATAGTTTTTAGGAGTCTGCAATATACAGTATTGCTACAGGTTTGTTGTTTAAATTAAGTGATCAGTAGCAATGTATAGAGGTGGGGGAAAATTGTGGGGCAGTATTCATAGCTAAAGAGAGTTCTTTGAAGGAAGTGTTGAATGGTAGGCATGCAGAAAGGATATTACTGACAGCCACTATTGACTGAATCCTAAGGCAACCTACACAGACCCTCTTTGCTCTACAAGAATTAGAACATCCTGCAATATTAAGTGTCTCACCACTCTTAATGAATGGTAAATGAAACACTGCAGTTAGTTGATCTATGGCAGCATCTTGGCTATTCTTGAAAAAGCTAAGTGAGGCTAGACCTGATTAGTCCTTGGGTGGTGCTCCTAAACAACCAGTCCTATCATTAAATCCTGAGACTGTTAACTGAACAGTCCCCCCCCCCCAAAAAAAAACCCAGAAGGCAGTTGTGGGATACGATTTTCTGATTATTGTCAATAAAACTACATGGATGTGTCCATGTGTTCACTAGGGGTTATGCTCAGCTCAGTTGGGACTTTTCTATATGTCATATAGAAATTACATACATACAGTCAGCTTCTCTTTCTAGCACACATACGCATATACAGAAACACACATTTGGAGATCAAAAATACCAATACCATTCAAAGAGTATACAATTCATTTGCAACATGTACAGAAAAATCCTTATTTATTATAATGTATCAAAGCTCTGCATTCTGAAAGATATATACTGATTCACAGTCCATGCATGTGAAAAAAAAATCAGTGGATTTTAGATAGTTTAAAAAAGTAAAAATCCTACATTTGCTCTTATTCCCCGTCCAGTCTTCTGTCCCAGGCGAGGCAGAAATGCCATTCATTTTGCTGCCTTTAATATGAAAGGGCACTCTCAATAGGTAAGAACAAATTCTAAGGCAATACATAAAACTGACCCCTGGAAAGCAAGAGATGTACATGCTAGATGAGAATGGCAAAAAATATCTACTAAGGAATATAATAAACAAATGTAGCTTGGAATGACAAATATGTAGCCATGAATTCATTTCCTAGAACTCTTTGCTGTTAAGATATAATATTAGGACATTAGACTATAGATCAAAAGGTTCACAACGGAAACAAAATAAAAATAACTTGCTAAATTATAATGTGGCAGAGGTCCTAATGCGATAATTCGATTGAAAGGATATAGTGAGATTCAGAAGGGGTCTTATTTCAAGTGTATAGGTGCACTTCCCACCCAGAGACATGTGACCTGGATTAAACTAGATTATCAGCACAGAGTTTTCTAAGCGTTTTCATCACTATGAGAGGACACGATAATGTCTGTATGCATTTTATGGAACTAATATGAAAGACATACTGTGGTCATGTAACTTGTAAGTAATTGAGAACAATGCACATACATCAGCCTTCTCCAGTCTGATGCCTGTTTGTTGCTGATTACACAAACTGAAGTCTAATGCATCTGAAGGGAACCAACTTGAGGTAAATTGTTCATGATTGGATTGAAGCTTGCAAAAGTTTGTAGTAAATCCACCACTGTGCACTCAGAAAGTACAACCACCAGAGAGGCTCTCGTTTCTGTTTTTCCATTTTCCATTTCCATTGATATCTCTTGGTGTTTTTTTAAAAAAATGAAGTTGCATTCTTAAATCTCAGCTGCTCATATTACAAATAGTGTACATAATCTAAAACAAAAATCTTTCCACCTAATCTAGTCCAATGGCAATAATCTTACCTCAGACGTACAAACACATATGTATATATACATATATACACCATGTCTAGTTTTAGAACCCATCCATGTTTCAAATGTCACAATTTAAATATTACAGGTGTATTTTCAAAAATAACTTAATTTGTATCCTACGGATAGGGAAAATTTGCATTTTGAAATAAATAATATACTGGCAAAGCAATTTGAATAAAGAGTAACTACAATTAGAAAAGCTATCTCAAAGTGCTACTGTAATAATATTACAGATGGAGGGATTAGAGATAAACGATCTTTTCTTCCATGCTTCCATTTTCTGAATCTTGTTCCATGTCACAAGGTAAGTTATGAAGCAGAACATCTGAAGAGTGAAGTAACTGAAAGTTACCATGACTTGAATTGAAATCTTGTAATCTTCTTGGGCACTGGCTCTGCAATGCATTCATATCTAGAAATAAAAACATAGGTTGGTTAAAATTGCTGCTTTCTTTGTACTATGCATGTAGCCCTGGTGAATAATTATATTCAAAAGCTTTCTTAATGGCTACTTTGTGGGGCCAGCCCAATACTTTGCTGCTGACACAAAGCAAAAAATGGAACCATCATCCACCCTAGTCAAAGTGCAAAATATCCAATGTTAATTTATTTTGGCAATATCTTTCATATACTTGTTTCCCACTTTGGCAGTAAATATACAATAACAAATTCAATCACTGTTTTAAGACTTGCATGATTTATTTTCCTAGGGCAACTGTCTCCTGAATAGATTACCCTATTCAAATTACCCTATAACAAATTTGCAGAAATGTGTAGTGTCATCATTTCATATGTTTCTCACAAGAAAATAAAAGGAACAATAATAAACCAATAACAAAATTAATATTTAATAAAACTTAATTAAAAAAACACCTGAAAGATAATCCAATTGAGTGAAATGCAGGTGCTGAGCTGCAACAAAATCGCATGCACTGCTTCTTGCTCAATTTTTTTACATGAGCCTTTAGCAAGAATTCATCCAGACTGGTTCCATTTTAAATAGAACACTGAAAACTGTCTGTTGCCTAAATGTGCCTTAATTATTAAGCTTGTTGAACTGTCTGTTATGACTTCAGGTGTTTCCCACAGTCCTGATTCACAAGATTCCATTTATTCTGGGAATGGGAACTTCTTGCATTTCCTTTTATTGACACGTCCAGGGTGTAATCTGGAAACTCTTCTGGAAGACACAGAGACTACAAAAGCCCACTTCTGTCTCCAGTCCAATCAGACTCTACTGTTCACCTATTGAATTGGTTATGAGAACCTCCAGAAGCAAAAGCCACTTAACATGAAGAACTACAGCTATTGTAAAATTTGAGGAAAAGTCATTCACCTCCCATCGCCATCCTTAAGTATAGAGTCCTTGGGGTTCTCTGAGCTTGGTTGTTTTCTTGCAAACGTTTCATTACCCAGCTAGGTAACATCTTCAGTGCTAGAATTCCATTTTAGCACTGAAGATGTTACCTAGCCGGGTAATGAAACGTTTGCAAGAAAACAACCAAGCTCAGAGAACCCCAAGGACTCCACAGTTCAGCCCTGAACTACACATATTCTCTTCTACTGGCATCCTTAAAATTCATCAAGCTGAGGGCAAGTGCTTATACACCAGAGAAGTACCTTTTCAAGGACCGAATGCCTTTATTACAAGAACAGCATGAGCGTATTTATGTTCAAAACTAACTTTTTTGAAACAAGGGCAAATTTCAGCCACAGTTAAATGCTTTTGATTGAAATGCTAGAAAAACAAGGAAAAAAACCCTTATTATTATTATTTCCGTCATTGTAATCTTTTTAGGCAACTATTAAACTCAAGAAGACTTAATAGTTCCCCTCTATAGTTGAGGAGACTTTCAAAAACTTAATACTACTAATATTTACAATGAAAATACTATCATGCAATGTACTTCCTTGGCACACAAAATGTTGTATAAAAACATGAGTATTTACAATCGGTGTAAAGCAGTATCTACATTGCAACCTTCTATAGCCTGGTGCCCCCAACTACTTTGAGATTCATCTCCCACAATCCTCAGGCAGTATGGCTATTTAATGGAGGGCACTACCTTGGGGAAGTCTTATATATTAGAACTGACTACAAATCTAGCAGCAGATCATGTCACTGGATTATCTCAAACTCAGGACAATCATTCAGGGAATAGGAATGCTATTATTCAGATCTTGCTTATTAAGGAGGAATGGGCTGTAATACTAAAATCAGTAACACATACAGTACATGCTGAAACTCTCAACATAAATTAGCATTTCTGGCTCCATTATTCATAGAATCATAGAACTTGGGAAGGCCATGCAAAGTCTTGGGAAGGCCATGTGGGGTCTTGGGAAGGCCTTGCGTAGCCAGCAGCTGCCTCCACCAAAGGGCCAGGCCGGGCATGTCTCATCAGTAGCTGGAGGAAGACAATGATGAAGGTCAGCTGGGAGCAGCAGAAGGCGGGGGAGGACAGGATGAAGAGGAGGGCAGGGGCAGCAGAGGGCAGGGCGGCCAAAAGGGCAGAGATGGGGGGAGACAGGCGGGTGGGGGGAATCATAAATGTGGGTGGGCTGCCAAGCACCCAAATTTTGATCATGTAACCACAAGGGTGCTGCAACAACCGTAACTTCAAGGACCAGTCATAAATACCATTCATTCAAAGCCATCATAACTTCTAATGGTCACTAAATGAATGGTTGTTAAGCGAGGACTACCTGTACTGATAAATGAGCCAGTAAAGCAGGCCTGCACAACATGCAGCCCTCCAAGCAGCCTTGTGCGGCCTGCCAGCATTTTTTATTTTATTTTTTTTTTTATTTTTACAACAAACACAAAACATACATGAACAAACAAAAACATAGAAAGGCATAAAAAAAGCATCTTCCATTTTATACCGTGTGTCAACCAGTTACCAACTCGTTGGTGCCCCTTTCATAATCTTAAATTCTCATATCATCTATTCAAAATATACTTGTATACTTATCAATTAACAATTATTAATCATTCATAGCTAATCTATAGAATCATTTTTTACAAGAAATTTTAACTTTCAATAGGATTAGTAATACATTTTCATCTATCGATTATATGTGTATATATATAATAATTAATATCAAATTTCTATTATAAAATTTCCTAATCCATTACATTACTATATTTTCTCAGTGTCATATAAAATTACTTATCTTCTTACTCTAATTTCAAATCTCAGTTTAACTCATCTCTGCACATTCCATAATTTTCAATAACTTCCTCCTGCATAAGTACTTTTTAATTTTTCCAATTCTTAAAAGTTACAGTTCTAACCAGTATCAGTTACAATATCAGTTACAGTTCTAACCGGGTTACAGTTCTAACCAGATTCTTCACTACGTTTCAACAAAAATGTCTCTAGTTTAAAATCTATATGTTACTATATTCAACCATGTATAAATTTTAGTCTAATCTCTTGAAACATTTACAATCAAATACAATTTTTAACTATATATCTCAGATTTATACTTTATTCCAGCGCTTGCATAATTTTGAGTTCACCCTTTTCATTCAATATCCCAAAATATCTAGCTGTTTCTTCCTTTTTCTATATTATTGGATAAGAGAAAGCAATAATAAATGTCCTTTCAAACATTCTGCTTTTGAAGCTTCTGTCAGTTCCATCATTGTTGTATTCCCCTCATTTTTTCTTTAAACATCTGAAGTAGTTTCTTTCAATATTGTTTTACTTCTTCTTTTGTGCATTCTCTTAGTACGATTTTCCATTATAATCTTGTATAATCTTTTTCTCACCCTCAGTGCCAAGAACAAGTCTGTCCCTCTTCATTTATCAGTTGATTAACCCTTTTAATTCTCAGTTTATAGGCCTCACAATAATTCTGTTTAATGTTTCTGATTTCTTGTACTATTTCTTCCTTTTCCATTGATCCCGTTTTATGTTTAATTAAGTCCATTTTAGCTTTAATATCTTTTTTCTTTTTTTTTGCGGGAATTTCTGCAGCTCTTCTTCCAGTTTTTTATAGTCATCCTCAATAGTTTAAAGATCTTTTTCTGCATTGTGTTTCTCGTATAATTTATTATCTTGATAAACCTTTATTGAGTCAAAGGATTCTTTATCTTTGTTCTTGCCAAAAATAAAATAAAAAAAGCAAGAGGAGAAAAAAAAAAAAAGAAGAGGAGGGAAAAGACTAAGTCTCTTTAAAAAAAATCCAACTGAGGGGGGAATGGAGAGCAAAGCAGAGCTTCTAGCGGAAAGAAGAGCTACTGCCACTAATCAGGGCTCTTGTGACTAGCTCAAACTTTCCATCTTGATATTTTCAAAATCGCTTTCAACTCCGCTTTCTTGTTTATAGTTACGGATGGCACCTGTATAAACATGCACATCCCACTATCTTTTTAGAAAGCACAGGGTCCTTGAGCATGCGTCACAATAGAAGAAAAAAAGCACTATGTCGAGCCTCTGGATGGCAGTGCAACTTTCTTTCATTTACTTTCTCTTAACTCCACTTTCCCCATTTCAAAATCAAAAAGTATAAATTTCTTATAACGATAAAGAAATTTTAGTCAAAAAAAAAGGCTTAAGATAAAGAGTTATTGAGTATTAAAAAGAAAAGGCCAATCCAGTTAAAAATATATTTTTTTAAGAGAAAAACATCTTGCCAATTCCACTAAAAAGGGAAAGTTGAAAAGAAAAAAATTTCCCCCCCTTTTTTTATAAGGCTCAATCTCGCCGCTTAATCCACTTTTCTTCACTTTTAAAAATCTCTTTAAGTTACTTAAGGTGTTCTCTAAGAATAGTTGAATAGTAAAAGTCCATCTCACCCAGTTGACACCCCTCTCTTCCTTCTTCCTTTGGAGCTGTCCCGGCTTTCGCAGCCATTTTCGCTGCCTCTCCTCCGCTGGCTTCAAGAGCTTCTCCCGGGATCAATCTGGGACTTGCGGCGTCCCTGAGATCCGCGGGACGCGCCCTTTGCGATCGCCATCTCTACGGGACGGCTTAGGTCCATCGGGACCGTCCAGGGGAGGAGATATCGGCTGCGGTCCTGGGAGCCCAGGATCGCCCGCCGTATCGCCGCGACGCCAGCTCCGCCCTCCCCCCTGCCAGCATTTTTTGAAAACAGTAAATCCACTGCCACCCAACATCACCACCACTAGGAAGGATCCACTGCTGCCGCCTAGTTTTTCTCAGCCACCTCAAAACTGACAGACAGGCTACCAAGTGCCTCCAACACCTCAAGGCCTCACTGACACTGCCAGTTCCATCGCTGCCATCCCACTGTTAGCTGCCAAACAGCTGATCAATGCACCAGTTATTCCATTGTGGCCCACAATTAGAAGTAGCACAACTGATCCCCATACTTATGTTGGTTGCAGCCCGGCTCACAATTACGATGTCGCAGCGTCCAGCAGTCACACGATCAATAGTTGTGACCTTCTTTATGAGCTTCCTACAAGTAAAGTCAATGGGGAAGCCAGCAGGAGGTCACAAATGGCAACCACGTGACATCCTCGCTTAATGACCCATGGTAATTCATTTAAAGATGGCAACTGGAAGTGCCAGAATTTCCATTGCTAAGCAGCAAGGTTACATGACATCGTGCTTTACAATCACATCACTTAGCAACAGAAATTCCGGTCCCAATTGCCATAGTTAACCAAGAACTACCTGTATTGGGTAAAAGGGGAGGAAAATAACTAAGAAAACAATCTGCTCTTCATCAAAAAATGTTGGGAAAATGATGAAAAAGTCTACTTGGTCCAAATATAAATTCAGCACTATGCAAGATTTTGATTCTTTTAAATCTCTTTAACACGTAAAAAACAATATTATATTATGAACCTCAATAACATGATAGTGATCAACTCTACCAACCATCATTAGCAAACTTTCATTAATGAGAAAATTCTGGTCCTTATCCTATCCTCTCACAATACTATCTATGATGCAAGAAATGCTGGTAGCATCCTTTTATTCTAGAATTTCCATTCTTTAGCCAGATAATACTGTTATCAGTGTTTCTCAAACTTGGCAACTTTAAGATGTGTGGACTTCAACTCCCAGAATTCCTCAGCCAGCCATGTTAGGGTTTTCAGGGAACGAATGGCAAACTGAAGATGGCTCCGCGAAAAGTGGAGCCGACAACCGTGGCAGAATGAAGAGCCGGCAAGTAGACCAGCTTTTCATTAACTCCTCTCAGGACAAGAAGAAGAATTGAGATCAACCACAAGTGCTCCAGATAGCTGCTCTTCACGAGGAGACTGCAAGATAGTGGTCTCCAGCAGGTTTAGAGCTCTGGGAAATGAGGGAATAACCCTCTTGTTCAAACCGCAATCAGCACTTTTGAAAGGACACTAAGTTCACATGCTTCCTTTTCTAATCACTTTCAGAAATTGCTTGTTAACTGTTTTTCAGCTATTAGGAATCTTTGGATCGACAAGTTTTACAGCACTGGGTGAGTTTTCTTCAATCCTACAATGCCTAAGTAACTTCTCAGATACAGTGTCTGACCCAGGGAGACATCACTTGCTAGGATTTTCTTCATTGCTAGCCACCGAACATCATATCCTCAGTTCTGGTTACAAAGTCTTCTTGAGAGCAAGCCAACACCTGAAAATCCTCTTAATGCAATGTTATCTTTTAGCTCCCAAGACAAGAAGTCTGAGAAAAGTTAATGCCTTAACAGTGTCTACACTGAGTCCTGAGAATTTAGAGTCCATCATTTACATTTTTAAAATATATTTGAATATATTATATATTTGAAGTGTAGTTCACGTTGAAATAAATATTTCACTGTCTTTCAAGATACAATAGCATCCAACAGGATTATATTTTCTCAGAAAGGCAAAATGAACCGTTAACTAATATAATACATGTACCTTCTGTGCAACTCAATAAGGTGCATACACATCAGAAGAAACTGATCCAATGAAACCCACACTGTATCTTTTCCAGGGTTGCCATGACAGCACTACTCTGAATAATGTATGATTTAAAGGCAGTTCTGGCACTGTTTCAATTTTTGATGTTCCTGGTTGTTTCTAAAGATATGGGATTCAACATCAGGGTCATCAACCACTGACCTTACAAGAAAGGATTGAGGAACTGGGTATATATATAGTCTTACAGTATGGGGTGAGGGGAGATATGCCAAAACTTAAGCAAACATCTTACAGAAGAAAGCAATGACACATTTGCTCTCATTCGAGATGCAGAACATGGAATCATGGAAGTTACAGGAATACAGATTCTAGTGAACAGTTGGTAAGTAGGTGTGGTATGATTAGTGGCAGCCTTTCTGGTAAGAGAGCATGAAATGGAAGGAAATGTATTGGAAATTCCAGAAATGAGAAAGTATTTAGAAGAAAGTGGAAGGCAATGATGAGAAAAAGCTTTAGTTTATTATCAAGAAAGCATCAGTTCTTGGCTGCTATTTAAGTGAGCAGGCATAGCTTCAGTCTCCCTTACAAAAAGCACATTTTTTCCCACATGTGACACTGTCAGTCTGAAAGTAGAACAGGAAATCCTGCATGTTTTCAAAGTTCATCTTGAAAGTGGTACAGTTCTGGGACAAATCCAAGGGGCAACTGATGGCACTAAATTACTAAAATTTCACAGTGGAAGGAGATTCATTGTTATCCAACAGGGAGGTGAAAAATATTGTGTGTTCAAATCATTCAGTGTACAGAACAGCTGTTTTGGGTGGGCATTGGATGTTTTGGTTTGCACAGGTACAAAATGAGCTGTTTTGTTCCAGACATGGACCAACATGTGATTGCTCCACGAATAAGTAGATGGTTGAGCGCAGGGGGGGAAAAGCAGTGCTAAAGGGTTTCCTTACTGGTGGCATGTGCAGATATCAGTCATGGCTATAGAGAGGGAGCAAAAGCACTAGGAAAATGGGCCAGACTGGCTGGTGGGCTATCCTGCCCTGGAAGCCTGTTCCTTATTATGGAGACCACTGCTCTAAGGAACAGGCACACAAGTCAGTACATTGGTGGTGGCTGATAGGAGACGGGTGAGGAAAGATCAGGGACAGTCAAGCTGATGGGATTTGCTTGCTGGGGCACCACTGCAGATGGAAGGCGAAGGAGGGAGGGGAAGGCACTGAGAAGGTCAGGGATGGGCAGAGAGGAGGTAACTCACACCACCCTTGCCCTCCTTGCTCAGAAAAGACACTCTGGGATTCCTCTAGATTTTGTTTTGTCTAAAACATAACAACTAAAACAATGCTCCACCAAAACATACTTTCATTTTTGTGTAGATCTCTACTCTCCAGGAACCGAAAATCAGCTCCTCAGTTATAGGCAGAATCAAAATTTCATAGGCTAACAGCTACACGTTATGGGAAAAGATCAAAAGCCAGCACCAAACCAGCTCTGCGATTATCTTCTGTAAGAGCCAACTATGATACTGCCATAATGCTCCTAAGGCAAACATGTTTTGGAGAAGAGCCACAGGTGAAATCAGCAATTATGTTTATTATTTTTATTTCTGATCTTAATGCAAGAAAAATTATGCCATGCTTGTAAACAGAGGTTTTTATGTTCAATTTGTCTAAAAATCTGAAGATATTAGCCCCAAACCTTATGTGTGTGTCTGTGTGTAAAACATTACTAAAAATAAGGTTATCAAGAATACAGAAGAACAAATATTTCTGCAAAGATAAATCATATTCATTAAACTCAATCTCAGTATGAGCCTGCAGATCCAACTAGTTATACTTTTGAATGAAAAACTTTTTCTGTGATAGCTGAGATACCTTCTTAAAAAAGAAAACAGCTTTAGATTCCAATGCTAAAATATATATCTGGGAATAATTCAGCTAAATGAGATGCTGTTCTGAATACATATCTTTAGGATTGTACTTAGATAGGCTGTAATCACCATCCTGAATAAACAACTGATATGGAATCTTACATCTTGTTCTAATTGGAACACAAATTACAAAAGAATAACTTTTATTCTTTTATTTCTGATTATATCTGACTTACGAATATCTCAAAATAATTTTGAAATTTAAAAGTTTGTTTTTAATTTTTTAATCTGCTGTAATACCTCCTGTACTTATTTTGTTACAACACAGAAAGCTTTTCATATTTCATTTAGCTCAACACTGCACCCAACAGCTAAAGAAGAATATCTATATGGAGCTGCAACATTTTTTATTATTCTGAATTTTAATACAGTAACTTAGCAAATTGTAAAATCACATAAAACTATCCTTGCCATGTTATGAGCCCAGTTTAGCTACTGGTTACTAATTTAATACTCATACTGAGTATTACTGCATAGAATGGTATCATTATTTTATTGATCCATTTTTATTATTTGGCATTTACTTTGTAACTTAAGCAGATTTTTCATAAGCCTATTTATAATAGTCAAAAATACCACAATACTGTGTTGTTCAAAATACTTCAGATGATATATTTTGTTCTGCAGGGATCAATACAACAAAATACAAGCTAAGTAAATCTATTTCCGCAAGTTCACAGAGCTTTTCTTCAAACCAAATAAAGCAACTTATGATTTAACATTGCAAAGACAAGTTTAAAGGTCCATAGAGGTAGGGCATGTTCATTTTGTGGCCGAAGGTTTTTGAACAGTTTCTGAAAGGAGGCCTTCACATTTTCCATTTAAGTGCAAAGCTAACATTTCAACAGAGTTTGTGAAATACAATGCACTGGAGAACTGGATTGGGAGGTCTAGGGCAATATTTCTCAACCTCAGCAACTTTAAGATGTGTGGACTTCAACTCCCAGAATTCCCTAGCCACCATGCTGGCTGGGGAATTCTGGGACTTGAAGTCCACACATCTTAAAGATGCTAAGGTTAAGAAACACTGGTCTAGGGAAACCAAAATTTGAGCCTTGGAGTCAGGTGAAAATAACATGACTTAAATCTTGCTGTACTATGAGAAACCAAGAGGAGCCTACTTTATCTCTAGTATTTAATTTATTTAAGTTCATTTATTTCTGACAAAAGGATAATTCATTCATATGATTTCCATCTATATCACCTGTACCAACCTTAGTATAGCCTCATTATATTTACAGGCCAAATAATCTGTATTGTACTTATTTGTATGTTTCTAAAGAATTAAAAGAATTGTATCTCATATTTGTCTGGAAAGCTAATTCTCCAGACAAATCTATAGTTGGCAAAATCAAGATGGTCCCACCAACTGAAAACATGGCAATGTTTGTTTGTTTTAAATCCTCATAACTAAACAGAAAGGAGAGTTTTGGAACTGGTAAAAATATCACAGTGTATAAAGCATAATTGCCTATGATGTTGATTCAAAACATATTTGTTATGTTAGTCTCCTGAAATGCAGCAGGAGATGTCTATTATTTGGTTTTTTCCAAGCTGTGGCTTCTCAGCTGAAAAATGGGGGGGGGGGGGGATAGTGCAAGAAAAAAATGTATTCTTTATTATTCTACAAGTTCCAACCTCTCTTTTCTGTATCTCATTTAGTCTCAGGATCCAAGGTTGTGAATGCATTGCATATATGTACAGAAAACATGTGAATTGGTGAAATACTTCTGCATCCCACTGGTTTCTATTTAGTTTTCCTGTATTCCTGCAGGGAGGTAAGACCTATGAAATTAAATTAATTTCCAAAGGAGCACACTGCTTCACCCTGCCCTTTCACAACATTTCCAGGGAAAGCCCTTCACAATATATTGCTACAAGCATCTAAAGAGCTATTATGGTCCCTATATACCCAACAAATGTAACTGTCTCTAATACCAAGTCTTCCCTTTGATCCTCTAAATTCTTCTAGGAACAGATGAACCTTTCCCATTGCTCAAAAAAATAGTAGTATTTGCATTTTAATTCTATATCTATTTCTCTTCTCTCCTTTATTCAATTTGCACTTCTTTTGCACTCCCTATCCAGCATATCACCCATATGACACCTCTACATCAAACTGACCCACTGTGATCAGGCTTCCTGTGCAATCTTCAAATTCCATAGCATCCTCCCACAATCCTGTTTACAATTACAGTACATAATTTCTGCTGCTCTTTGTACAATAGTCTTTTCCTTCACTCTCTAAAGTATCAGATATATAGGACACTAGTCCAGGGGGAATGCTACTTATCTAACCCATTTTTTAAATGAATATATTAAACTGAAAAGTTAATTCATTTCTTTGTATTATTTACTAAAATAATCTTTGCTCAAAGTCTTGCCTAAGTTTTCTGCTATTTTTTAAAACACTTTAATATAACTTCCCTGTGCCTCATAACTCTAGCTTAAAGATATCTAGCTAGTTAGCTATCTGAATCAATCAAGATAAAGGCACTTCATTGAAGGCTATGGGCCATAATCTACCACACTGGTCCAACGCTAGTTGGTAGACAGATGTTTTTCAACTTCTCAATTGACAGCTGAAAGTGACTCACTCAAAGTCATCCAGCTGTCTTTGGTGTCTAAGGAAAGGCTAGAACCTGATCTTCCCACTCCTAGTCTACTATCTTAACCACTACACAGCATTATCTTTGTATATGTGTCTTTATACATATATGTATCTGTGTATGCATGTATATGGGTAGGTATGTAGCTGAGTATATATGAAAATATAAATAAATAAATGAGTGTGTGTGTGTGTGTGTGTGTGTGTGTCACCAAGGACACATAATGACCATGGATATGTATTTGTGGACTGATTCAACAGTAGAAAGCATTCAATGTTGGACAGCCTTAAAGGTGTAAACATTCACTTTCAAATATAGGCCTTTTGCGATCTCATTAAAATATCTCTAAATTTCAGGGTTTAGTAATTCTAGTTTTCTATGTTTAACATTTCTAGTTTTTATGCTACACTTGTAGATTTTCATACTGCTACAACCCATGGAAGGAGGCAGAACATGCAATGAAATCCCTTTGTAACTGTTCAAAGAAACATACAAGAGTCTTTGAAATTTCAAAAATGCAGGTCTGGACCAATCTATCCTTACCATATGTATCAATGTACTTTTATCTGCAGGACAGATAAATGTACAACAGATAAACAAAAAAAATGTATTTTTTAACTGCAGAACAGACACCAGCAACAGTAACTTTAAATACCAGTATTCCTTGAAAAGGTGCTTTACTGTGGAACTACCTACCTTTGGCCTCATCTTAATATGGTGCCTGCCAACTCACTTCTTTTGTTCTCTCAAATTCATAGTATTAAAGCTGCCTTTCCTTTAAGCTTTTGAAGTTTTGCAGCATAATTATACACACACATACATGATCCATTCAGTATTCTTCTAACAATGAACATACCTTTTATTGGCTTACTTCTTTTCCAATTCATTAAACACAGCTGGGCACTAATAAGGAATAATAAAAAGGGAACCTACAGAGCTTTTAAATGTATTTCTGTGAATTTACCATGAGAGGGGAAAAAAACAGTTCTCCTGCCAAGGAAATATTCTGGCAATCCCCTTGATCAATGCTTTAGCTTTTGTGAACTTATAAAGATTTTTTTTTAAAAAAGAAGATATATGAACAAGACTGTGCTTAGTTTTACAGCCACCAACATAGTTAATTAAGTGCTCTCAACTTCTAATGAAATGGGACAATTGAAAAGACATTGTTTTATTTCTCATTGGAAGAAAATCCAATCCACTACAGAACAATCGTTTTTTTGAAAGGATTCATGTAATCTTAAAGTTGCCGATTGCTGTCCATGACCTTTGACAGATGACAAAGTGTTAGAACATTTAGTATTAAAAGGAGGAAAAAAAGTAAATTTATATTGCATACTGCTCTGAGCCAGAATGAAGTAGCTAGAAATGCTGGTAATAAAGAAAATATAAATAATGAAATAAAACTAGGTTTTGTGTTTCTCAAACAGCTCAAAGCACTTTTTTTTTCTTTGCTCATATTTTCCGTGTTTATATTCTTACTCAAAGAATATAACATCATTTTCAAAAGTTTAATGTAACAGGGTTATTCTGCACTTTAATACTAATCATTCTTCTGGGATGCAGTGCAGATTATTATTAGCAATTATGTTGCATATTATTCTCAACAAACAATAAAACAAAACATTGGAAATATACCACATCACAATATTTCTGCACCTATTAATATGGTTATACATTTTTTGTAGCATTACCTCAGTACAAACTTTTTTCTATGCAAACTTGCTTAACTATTTCTTTATTACTTCACTTTATATAAGTGCTTAGTTTTAGCACTGCTTTTTTATACAACTCTTTCAAATATATATTGACATAGTCAAGAGTGACTGAGGTGGACTCTTATCACAGATGCTGTCCATTGGTGATACGGTATGCGTTAGTGTTGTATGTCTCAACCTTGGTGACTGTAAGATGTGTGGACTTCAACTCCCAGAATGCCCCAGCCAGCATGAAGTCCCCAAAACTTAAAGTCATCAAGTTTGAGAACACCATTTTAGTAGATCACAGCATTTTAATATACTGTAAAAGAAATCTGAATTTATGACCCTGTTTTGTTCTGAGAAAAAATATAATTAAGGTTGTCGGACTACTGTTGTATAGAAAATGTAATGGATTCAACGCATATTGTTTGTTTATTTACATTTTACTTCTTTTCCCTGATAAAAATTAAAGCAGGATAGCCAGCTAGTTCTCAGTTCTGGAACTGAACAGTTACAGGCTTCATTAGCTTCGGCAAAGTACTGCACTGTGTGCTTTCATAAAATTCTTAACCCAGTCAGGCTCTAGAGTAAACCAAGCACCAAACATCACAGTATGAAAACAGCATTAGAAATCCCTAAGCTTAGAAGATTCAGAAAGATATTTGAAATTATCAGTCAACTTTATTACTGCCAATATTTTTTTTAATAAAGCTCATTCAATTTTTATTATTTAGCACTAAATCCACTTCCAGCTCCAGGTAATTTGTATCATTTTCAATAGGATTGCCATCTCTTACAGCCATGTTTTGCATTCAACAAAATGATGAGATAGAACCCTACCCAGATTGGGCCCCACTGGTTACTACACAGATGGTATATGATTAACACGGAAAGGAGGAATATATCTTATTCTTCTTTTAAATGTTCAGGTTTTCTAGACTCCTTCCAAACTTTCTCCTTGTATGGACAGAAATCCAAGAGAATACACATTCTCTTGTTGTTGTTCAGTCGTTAAGTCATGCCGGACTCTTTGTGACCCTATGAACCATATTGCGCCAGGCCTTCCCGTCCTTCACTGCCTCCCTGAGTTTGCTCATTTTCATGCTCATTGCTTCAGTGATGCTACCTAACCATCTCATCCTCTGCCGTCCTCTTCTCCTTTTGCCTTCAATCTTTCCCAGCATCAGGGTCTTTTCCAAAGAGTCCTCTTTTCGCATTAGGTGACCAAAGTATCTGAGCACATTCTCTAGAGCTCAAGAAACCAGTACCGTTAGGATAGAACTTGAACACTCAGTGAAGGTTGTTTGAAGAAGTACAGCAAAAGTTAGGGTTGCAAAAATGTCAGCCCTTTGAGGTAGACCAGACTAGGAAACCAACATTATGAATGCTAATACTATTTTTATTATAAGGTTACAGTAACAGAATCTTACAAGTCAAAATGTGCCTCTCCCCCCATCCCCTTATCTTCAAGAGAACTAGAACAGAATCTTCAAGCCTGAGGTGTTTTCTCAAATTACATTTCTGCCTTGGACTCAAATTTCTTTTATCCGACTTGGTTTTGGCTCTTCCTCCTATTCCTCAAGGTTATTCCAACAGCCCATTACAATAAGTGATATAAATCTGCAAAGGAATGGATACCAGTAGGAAAACAGAATGGATCCCTTTTTTCGTCTTCAGAACTTTTATCTGTTCTGGATGATAGGGGGATTCTTTGGGGAAGATTGGGGAAGGTTAGTGGAGAGATGCAAACAACTGAAGTTGTGCAAATAGAGGTCCGTTACTTATAATTTCAAGAATGTCTCAAAAAATATTGAAATCAACATGTAGTAATTATAATTTTACTGCAGGAAGATTTTGCCCACTGAATAAGAGCTGGCTCACACAGAAATATCTGAGAATATATGACCACCCAAAATCAACGGCTTGAGAAAGCTATCACAACATAACAGAGGTAATTCTTGGGTTACAACAGCAACTGGGACTGGAATTTCCACCACTAAGCAATGTGGTCGAAAAGTGCAATGTCATGTGACTGTATCACTTAGCAATGGCAATTCCGGCAGTCCCAGTTGCCATCATAACCCCAGGACCGCATAGGTCATTAAGCAGGAAGAGGCAGGAGTCCCAGGCAAGGAGCACGAAATGAAATACTGGAACTGTTGTTGCAAATGAATTTGAGCTTTTAAAAAATTAACAATCCTATATTAACTATATAGTGTTAATAATGTATATTATTAACACTATATACATTGCACAAATTTGCAAACATCTAATGGGCTGCTCTTCCATTGCCCTTTCTAATGGGCTGCATTTGCAAAACTATGAGATATTCACCCACTTCCTTCCTCTGCACCAAGAAACAAGATGCTAATTAAATTTCTCCTTCTTTTTAGAAATCCATTTTTTTTAATTCTGATTTTTTTAGCAAAGAACCTTTAGAAACCAGAAAGGCTACAATTATACAGAAAACTCTCTATTTACATTATCCAAACAGCTAACATATTGTTAACTACTATAAGGCAGTGTGGTGTAGTGGTTAAAATGTTGGACTAAGAGCAGGGAGACCTAGGTTCTAGTCCAGCTTCAGCCATGAAGTTCACTGGGTAACTTTGGGCCAGTCACTGTCTCAGCCCAATCTACCTTCCCTACTGTGGAGAAAAACAGGGGGAGGGAGTGCTATGAATATTACCTTGAGCCTAAATGAAAGGTGAGATATAAATCTAATAAATAATTCAGTTTCATTACTATGGCTACACTGTATGAATACCCAAAGGATTTTCATGGAGGCCTCTTTATAAAAAGAATGGATTTGCACAAAAATAGTATTGCTTTACAAATGAGCACCCAATACAAATAGTTCAGCTGACTGAATCATTTTCAATGTTTGTAAAACTTTTTTTCTCTCTTCTTTGGTACTGCACTGTCATATAATTTAATTTGTTTTGCCATCTGCCTTAAACAAATGGCGATATTATTCCCAAAGGCATAATTTCCCCATAATTCACTTCCGCTAAGAAGCCTGCAAAGGAAACTTCATTATAGTTGTACATGAAACTCTGTATTCTGCAGTCTGGAACATGGTTCAAATATGTCATCCCCATAAATAATTCAGACTTCCATTCTCTGCAGTTTGCACATAAGTATTACTAGCATCATTCTACAGACAAAACATTCACCTGCATGTTTGAGTACTGTTCAGTTTAAAAACAATATAGTCTGAGCAAAATTGTCTTTAGTTATCAAGAAGCTTGACAGTAATCTTGAGACTTGAAAAATCATGCTGCTATGGGGAAAACATCCTGAAAATCCCCACTGCAGGCAACAGAGGGGTATTTATTATTATTCACTTATTTATTTCATTAATAAGTGAATAATAATGAATAATAATGAAAAAATATTTATTTCATTAAATGTATTATAGCTGCCCACTCCTACATTCTCTGGGCAGCTTACAAAATCTAATACTAAGATAAAACAATTAAAAACATAGGCAAAACAGCCTGGACTGTTAAAACACAGTGCGACAAGGGGCCCTTGCCACCCCCAGGCCTGTGACCAAAACCAGGTCTTATAGGCTTTTCAGAACCCTCAGCGAGTGGGTACCATCCATTATCTTGGGGGGGATGCTGTTCCAGAGGGCAGGGGCCATGACAGAGAAGGCACGCTTCCTAAGTCCCATAAAACGGCAACATTTAATTGAAGGACCTGGAGCACACCCCCACTTCCTGAACATACTGGGTGGGCAGAAACAGTGGGAAAGAGACAGCCAAACGCTTTATGTATTATTCACTTGAAATAGAAATAGTCTAGATTTTGTTGTACATACATTGCAGTCAGGCCCAGGTTTTAATTTTAATTGATAAAAATCAAGTATATTGATTCAATTCCGTCTTGCTTTTTCATCTGAACTGGACCTTATTTGACTGATAAATGGATCAACAAGAGGCCATGTTTACAGATAATGTAATAAGTTGAGGACACAATTCCTTGTGATGGTGAGGAAACAGAAATGATCTACTGCTGATTCTTCTAAAGATGTTGTATTTAAGCAGCAATAATGAGAAATACAGAAACCTATTTTGGAGGATACCAGATAGTTGCCCAGAACAATGCATATTGAAGAAAATATTAGGATTCATACCAGTATGCATGGATTTCATAGATTTTCTCTCCTGAGAAAAGATACCTAAATGGAGGTAGACCTCCTTGCTTATTCAACTTTCCAAAGAACAATGTATCTATTCTGTGTGAACTACAGCACAAGAGTAACAGCTTCCAGACGTCTCTGGAAATCACAACTGGATCTGGATTAAAAATCTGGATTAAAAATCTAGATCACAACTCTGGACACCTTTGGCGGCCTAACTGCATGAAGTGATGGGGCTGACATCAGGTAGACCAAGAAGGTAGTACAGTATCATATTACCTTTATAAGATAAACTTTTTGTATCTTGTTGATTACATGTATTCCCACATATAGCGAACAGAATATTTTTCTAAAAACTGTGTAAATCCACACATTAAATCTTCTGGAAAACTGTAGAGAAAAGACCCTATGCTACCAAATAATAGACAGGCAATCTTGTAACATGCCTTTCATCATTATGCAGTATACTGCACATTAGGAGGAACTGCAACAAACACTTGTTGGAATATGTAAGGGAAACTATGGTTCTTTAGGGCAATTGTTGTTCCTTATTAGCTATACTTAAAATGTAAATACTGGACTGCCCTAAGGCACACAGAAAACAACAATACAGATCTGCTCAAGAAACAATCTAGGATTTGGAATTACACCTTCTCTTTATGGAGTAAGCACTAAAGAGCTGATCAGCTGCTCCCAAGCCTTGCTGCTGAACTGTTTTGCTGTACATTAGATACAGAAATTGTTAAACTTTACCACAGAAATTCTATGCAGTAATTTGTATTAACTGAATTACAAAATAGACATGCTCACATCTGCTGAGCTGAAATCACTTATTAGGATGAAAGTTTTGAAGTACAGTGGTACCTCGGGATACGAACTTAATCCATTCCGTGACTCTGGGCGTATTCCAAGTTGGTCGTAACCCGAAGGAAATTTCCCCATAGGGTTCAATGTAAATCCGGTTAATCCATTCCGCCCTCCGAATTTGGTCGCACCCTGAAGCAAATTGTCCCATAAGGTTCAATGTAATTACCGTTAATCCGTTCTGGTGTCCGCGAACCACACGTCAGGGGCGGGAAAACGGCCGGGCGCGGCGCGGCGGGAAAACGGCCGGGCGCGGCGCAGTGTGAAAACGGCCGGGCGCGGCGCAAAAACGGCCAGGCGCGGCGCGGCACGAAAACGGCCAGGCGCTGTGTGGCGCGGCGGAAAAATGGCTGGGCGCCGCACCGCGGAAAAATGGCCGCTGACCACATGTCAGGGGTGGAAAAATGGCCGCAGACCATGTGTCAGGGGCGGAAAAATGGCCGCGGACCACGTGTCAGGGCGGAAAAATGACCGTACCCCGAGACGGAGTTTGCACATAGAGGTAAATTTTTGCGGCCGGAGCTGGTCGTAACCCGAAAAGTTCGTTAGTAGAGGCATTCGTATCCCGAGGTACCACTGTACTGTACAACAACAGACTGGATTTTGCTAGACATCCCTGTGGCCCAAAACCTGCAGAGACCAAAAAAAGCTACAGAAATTTCTCCCGTGCCAACTTCTGGTTGAAGTCTCTCAGCTGTTGCCCATTTCTGAAACAGAAAGTTTTGTAATGCCTCCAATTTTCTCCTGTCCTATTCTGAAGCTGGACACATTTCAATATGAGCACATTCAGGCATTTCTATTCATCATGCAAGGGACCCTTCATTAATTATTTTTAGAATTATCTATAACCAAAAGCCAGATTTTCTATACCTCCCCAACCCAAAGTCAGGAAGATTGCAATTTTAGGATTTTGGTTTGATTATTCTTCTAAGTGCTAATGTATTCTTAATTTCCTGTTGCTTGCTAACATGAATAAAAACTGTTGTTTACTCTAACTTGTGTGTATAAAAAAGAAGAGAAAGTGAGAGACTGCTACTCAGACATTCAAATTTAGGATCCCATTAAGAATATTCCCAGGAAACTAAACCTAGCTCCGGGTTCATGAGTTACACTTTATTCATAAACATCTAAAGAGCAATGTACCATTTACAATAAATGCTGCTCCTTTAGCAATTTAAAAATAGCAATTTCTACTTTGCTTAACTGTACATAAGCTATATATTTTTCTGTACATGTCTTTATTAAGTATCCAGTCATCCTATTGAGCATTTAACCTGACTTAATTGAACAGAACATTTAAGACACAGTGATGTAAGCTTTAATTTCCTTCCTGTTCTAATTATCCAAACAACTGGCTGTTAATTTATCTACATAAAAGAAGACAACGATTAGCCTAGCATGAATGTAATTTCTCTCAATCATTTTCTTCCTGTACTTAAGTTAACTGACAGGCCTTTATTACAAAGCGTGTAATATCTAGTATTGGGTTTTGCATTTGTGGGAACTTGCCTCAAGGCCATTTGTAAAGCATATCCACCAAAACCAACAACTGACAATTAAGGGAACCACCACCTTTAAATTCTCAATTAAAGATCTTATAGTCAAAATCCATCAAAATTCTATATATGCATATAATGAAGCAAATAAAATGCTCCCATCTCTAAGTATCTGCATTTTCTTACAGGTTTCCCTGGACTGAGATTTCTGGAGAAGGCAGGATATTTATGAGACTACACAGTGTAACATATTTGGCACTCTATAAAACCTGAAAGGTGTTAAACATTTTAAATTCATAGAATCTCATTATTTTATTTTTTTCAACAAATTGATTGATACTACGGGAGTCCTTTTATATGTGTCCCTATGCATATCAAATCTCAATAAAATTCTGTAAGGGATCCTAAATTATTGCAGTCTGTTCTGATTAAACATCCACTGTAACTTCCTAGAAATAAAACAGAAATCCAATGCAATTATGATACCTACCACACTGTCACTCAGACAATAACATTCAACTGTATTCAAAATTGTGAAAAGTAAAGAAAAAAGAAAAAAAAAGACTTCCAATATATTAATTCTAATATAATTGTTAAAGAACCATTTCATGAGTTGCACCCAGAATTTCACAGCTGGAAAATGTGTTGTTTCTGTAACTGTAGACAACTGCATACAGAACTAATGCACATAATGCAGTATGTATCCAAAGGCCTAAATGTCACCAATCTTGAATGATTCCTGGGGCTCGTTGGGAGAAGGAAGAGGGCAAGGATATCCTGAACCAATTTCTAATTTCTGTTGTCCCACTCTTGATCTAACTGAAACTGTCATGAGTTAAGCCACCACTTGTACTATGGCTTGCAAGTTGAATCAAAGTATTGGCTTTGATACTTGTGGAAGAGTGACACCACTGGATATTACCCAAATTTTTATTCTGTGTTGTAACAACCTAAGACATATTAGGCTATAAATGAAGGCCTTACTCTTTTTCAAAAAACTTTGTCACTCACTGTGATTATTCTTTTAAAAAGGGTTTCCAATGCTCTATATAAGAAATAAAATATCTGAACATACTTATCCAGAACTGAGTGGTTGACTTTGGTTACATGTGCAGCTTTGCATTTGATTTTAGATTTTATCATCTTGGACCAAGTTGCCAAGGTTGTTTTGTGATGAGAAAGCCTTGGCACACAGAGATTTGCAATGCCTGATTTGCACTGCACTACACATAGCAAAAAAAATAAAAGCAGATATATCCAAATCCAGCTCCTGGCACCCAATGGTTTGCTACTGTATATACTTAGATAAGGTATTGATTACTTTGTTTACTAGAGGACACCTCCCTGAAGAAACCGGATGAGCAAACATCCCAAACTTTGAAAGTAGGCTGCTTGCACATTTCCTTCTGCCACCCTCTGGATTTGAGGGGCAATACATCAATTTTTGGTATCTTAAAATAAGCTGATATTTTTCATATTTCCCCTTACTTTTAAAAAAAAAAAAAGCAGAGACATCACCTTGCCGACAAAGATCCGCATAATCAAAGCTATGGTTTTCCCAGTAGCAATGTATGGCTGTGAGAGCTGGACCATAAAGAAGGCCGAGCGCCGAAGAATTGATGCCTTTGAACTGTGGTGCTGGAGAAGACTCTTAAGAGTACCCTGGACTGCTAGGAGGTCAAACCAGTCAATCTTAAAGAAAATCAACCCTGACTGCTCATTGGAAGGATTGATAATGAAGCTCAAGCTCAGATACTTTGGTCACCTAATGCGAAGAGAGGACTCTTTGGAAAAGACCCTGATGCTGGGAAAGACTGAAGGCAAAAAGAGAAGGGGACAGCAGAGGATGAGATGGTTAGATAGCATCACTGAAGCAATGAGCATGAAACTGAGCCAACTCAGGGAGGAAGTGAAGGACAGGAAGGCCTGGCACGATATGGTTCATGGGGTCATGAAGAGTCGGACACGACTTAACGACTGAACAACAACAACAACAACTTACCTTAATAGCATAAAGACCAGAAGCTTTCTGTCAATAGATAAGAATACCCAGAAGAAAACAGACTTTACTTCCCGTCTAAAGTAAAGACCATTTTTACTTCTTGTCTATGTTATTTACTAGATATAGGTATTGATTTATAACTTACGATTGTTACAAGCATCTGACTGACTTGTGTTGGAAGTAGTAGTATGATGGCAGAGTCCCGTCGATTTTGAGAGATCAGCAGGGAATGCTTGCTGACAAGAAATATCCATGTTGAAGTTGACCTGATTTTCAGTTCTCCTTGGTAACTCTGAATCTGTCAAATTTACACTATGCCCACAGTCTTGGTAAGCTAGAGAATTTGATCTGTTGAGGTGGTTTAATGACATCTGTACTAGGGTTTCTTTTATGTTGACTGAATTCTCACCACAAAAACTGTCCAAATGAAGAGGTCCCATGATCTGTACACAAGAATACAAAGGAAGTCTAAGCAGGCCAAAGCTTTATCATTTCTTGGCAGCATAGATCTCTGTCCTATATCTTGAAGTAATTAACTAGCTTTCAACAAAAAAGTATATTTCAGAAGAAAAACTCATTCATCTGTTGCCAAGATGAGAATCAAGAGCAGTGCAGCAAGTTCATGCAATGTATGATTTGTGGAAAAAAAATAATTTAACACTTAAAAATCTTCACTTGATGAGGGAGGGAGGGAGGGAGGAAGGGAGGGAGGGAGGCATGCCTTGGAACAGTTCTTAGTTATTTTTTCTCTCCTCTTGAAAAATATGTGCTATATTTTTCTCCAATAAGCAAGCACTACAATAGATTGTTGTTACTTGTCTATGTTTTGTCTGCTGTTTAAAAAGAAGCTAATTTTGAGATTATCCTGCTTCTCACATTATGTAAGTAGAATTATAGCCTATAAATGACAAAGCACTATACTTAAATTATAGTCTATAAACTATGAAAACTCTAAAACATAACAAATTTTGCTATCTTCATTCCATTGGCTGACACTTCCTGTGGTTAAATACTAATAATCATAAGTTGCACTCCTCACTTCCCACTGCATATTATAGGCAAGACCACAAAGGCACATTCAGGGTGAGGACTTCATACATTCCTCTATTGAATAATGTATAATGCCCTTGTTTTCCCTGTGTGGTCCTCCACTGCCAACAGCCTCCTTCCCATATGTTATTATCAATTTCTAGACACTCCTGGTCACCCTGAGTGGCCCATCAGAAGTAAAAGGTAAAGTCTATAGAACAGTATCTCTAGTAAACAGTAGTATGAATGCTCATCAGAAGTTATTAATCTTCCATCAATCTTTATCTTTTCTTTTTCTGAGAAACATGAATAGAGCAGAACTTTGGAAAGCCCCTGGTTCAGATCTTATCTCAGCCATAAACCCATTGGGTTCTTTGCTAGCTCTCAGTCTCATGTGTTAGCACAGGGCTCATCAAACTGGACTACCTCAGGTGGGATATGGGGGAGATCACCAAGTCCTAGATATGTTGAACAATGTTTGGAAATACTGCATACCTCATTGTTTCCTGATGAGATGACTGTTGGCAGATTGCTTTGATGGCTGTGCTTCCAGTGGCGCAGAATCTTTTGCTGCAGCTTGACGGTTTCCCGTTCCTTCTCCACCATCCTTTGACTCTCCCTGAGTCTCTCTAGGTTCTGTTGGTAATCTTGCAATTGGCTATCCAGCTCTTCCCAGTTTTTGCAAAGCAACTCTTCTTGGCTAAAGCACTCTTTCTCCTTCTCCAGCAACCTGCTCTCTCTTGTCTCATGCTCCTGTTGCTGTTGCTCACACTCACGGTGCCATCGTTGCTGCTCTTGCTGAAACTGGTGCTGGAGTTTATGAATATTTGCAAATTCTTCCTTTGATTTAAAGTTTCGGTGTTTTTCTTGTTCGAGGAAAAAAGTGCTATGTGGGCTGTGACTCAAGCTGGATCTTTCATGTTCCTGCAGAAGCAGCTTATGGATCTCAATGTGAGTATCCTGGATAGTCAAGGCTGCCTTTTCATCAAAACAAAATGTGGTAACAATTTCTGTCAGTTCTATTTGTTTTATAAAATATCAACATTTAGTGCTTAACAGCCTTAAAAAAAATTCCACGTGCAAATCTAAGATAATACACTTCTTGTTTTATTCATTTAACGTACTGTTTCCATTTTCAGATAATAATATGTGTTCATTTTCTGCACTAGACCTATGATTAATGTCAAGGTTTTTGGCTCACTATACCTCACAATTTTACAAATTCTGGCTTATCTAAGAATAAAGATATTCCAAGTGAGATAGGAAGTGGTCTGAATACATGTCTCAAAAATATATATATCCCAGCTCTAATCTTAGAATCCCTTCTACCACCTTTTAGAATAAATATTTTAGGCTTGGAATCACATTATCTGAAGGACGCTTGCACCCATATGCACTGTCTAAGCTCTACGGTCAGGACATAGCACTTGGGCAGACTAGTGAGAGCTGTAAGAATTGTAGGCATTAGGCATAGGGGCCTTTCCAAATAGCTCCATTCAGAGCAACACATACAGAATGATTGTTACTGGTTGAAGATAAACTCTGAAAACACTGTATTCCCAAAACCACAATTCATTAGAATGTACCTTTATTAGAACTGGTCCAAATTCCCAATAATGGAGAAACTCTATCTATGTGGTTGCTAGGAGTCAAAAATAACTTGATAGCACATACTTAATCAATCAAATTCCCAAACAGTGAGCTTTAAAAAAACCTAGGAGTTTGGTCACTCTTCTATCATTTCAGCCAGCTTTAATAAAGGTATTCTATTATTTGATTTTGCAGTTTTGTTTCTGGGCTTCACAGAGTTATTTTTGATCATTCTTTCTGTCTACATGAGATGAGTTTGCTGAGCTGAAATTTAAGTATGCTTAATTTTATAATCCTGAATGACATTTTATAGAATTTATTCCTCTCCACAGTCTTATTGTATATTGTTATTTTAATAAGGACAATAAATACAGTCATGACGTTCAGTCTCCATTCAGAATGTCCTCTGAACATTCTCCAAGAAGAACCACTAACTTTAGACATTAGAGTTGCAGTTGAGACAAATCAGAGGCCGGTCACCTCAGTCATGGTCAATCAATCATGTACTTTAGCAGAAAAATGCTACATTGACATTTAAATTATATTAGATTTTTTTTCCATATGTGACATCCAACAACAAAGACAACACAAAAAGACAACCAATGATGGTGCAGGCTCTGTCTGCTAAATGCTGTAACTAATATGGATCACTACATGGCACTTTCCAGCTATCAGCAGTTAATCCACACAATTTTTCAAAGAATAGGATAACATTCAGATAAGATTTTTATAAAGAGACTGCTAAACTGTTAACAGTTTTTTGAAAATCTGAAAATCTGTGAGCTGCTGAATATACAGTTTACAAAAACCAATTAACTTGACAAAGCAATAATCACCTGAATGCTGTATAAGAGCCGTGTTAAATTCTGGATAGTCTGTACAATCTAAGGAAGAAAGAAAACATTGAGGATGAGGTAAAAATTACAAAATGTAATAAAGTTAGAATACAGAGTAGTAATAGATCACTGTAACAGGACCAACTTACCTCAGTTTGTGTAGAAGCAGAAAAGCAGGTGTTTCCTTCCTACAAACATACAATTACGTTAGGCTATTTGTAGAACTACACCGCCACCGTCTGGTGGATCTAGGAAATTATCTAAAACGTTTGCTATTTACAAATGTTTTTAAGCACCTATTTAATGGCAGTTTTGAGCAAAGAATGGCATAAAAACTAGAGAAAGTGGAAGTAGAGACAAAAAAGGGAATATCCATAGGTAAATGACTAAATTTAGTGCTGGATAATGCAAGGTGTATATGAATGTACAGTACCTGGTCTAGCATATCCACTTCTGCTATGTTTTCATCATGCGTGTCAGAATTACAAGTTTCTTTTTCTACCTTCAGTTCTGTACCTAGAGATTAAAACCAACAGGAAAAATATTACTTAGATTTAAAAATTCTCTTCCATGCAAGTACTGGATGATGTATCTAATTCTTCTAGGAAGTATCTTTCTTTATATTTTGAAAAACACTAAATTGACAATCATGGTACATATCTAAACAGTGGACAATTAAAAATACTAGTTCTTACTAACAATCAATGAAAGGTTCACAGACTTCGGTTTCACTAAGATTTGCCAAACTTGAATCTCCCACATTCTCTTCCTTTGAGTGGCTTGTGTCTTTCATTTGCAGTAACGCTACTGCTGTATGAAGGTTTTCCGCTGCAACAAAAGCAAACATTTAGGTGTTCTTAGTGCCTATGAAGTAAACAGCAATCCTTATAAAAGTTATAATACTGCTGGAGGAGGAGGAGAAGGAGAAGAAGGAGAAGAATTTTTATTGTGGTCAATGACCAACCCATAAAACACATTATGTACACAAAACTGATATTAATTCGGTAAACAGATCAATTAAACAAATGCTGTGCTTCTTACATATAACATGACAAAATTTAGCTACGCTTAAAGAAATGGAATTGTTTGAATCTGAAAGTAAAAAAATTAAGTAAAACTGGTCAGAGTGACCAGGATATTTAATTAGATGTGGGGTTAACAGCTCACAGCAAGTGTCAACGTAAAATAGACAGTATAATAACACGTTTGGTGGTTTCAATCAGTGCTTCACATGGGCCAAGTCTGAATTTAAATAGGATGTCTTTGTATCACCTCTCTAAGACTGCTGTTGGAAGCACGTTGAACTGCACCAAGGTTAAGGCCCTTCTTAATTTGGGAACAGTAATTTGAGCTGTTCGCCAATTTTATCATTCCTTGGAATTTATTACTTATTTAAGACTATTTTATATTGTATTTTAATTGATTTTATCTCTTCTGTAATCCGCCCAGTCACTTTTTAAAGAGATGGGGGTGACAAATTTGATATATAAATAAATAAATAAAAACAATTTGGTTCAGATTTGGCTGGTCTATAAGGGGTATGACAGCTATTTAAAAACACCTCTTTGGGGAGGGACATCAGGTCTGTTGGCAATGAACGATCTTCATCACAATCTTCATCACAAGAAATAAAGTTCAAATGACTCATTTCGGTATGCATTTTTTTTAAAAAAGCTATTAAAATTTAACCATGTAATATTAACATGTCAACAATGAAACACCTAGAAATGCTTAAACCTTCAAAGTTTCTATAATATAAATAATATAGAATAATTCTATAATATAAATAATTCAAAGAGGGGAGTGGTAAGACCAATCTTCAATTGTTGACTAAAACAAACCACCCTGCCTCCAGGAGGGAAAACCATCCAAACCATGACCATCCCCATAGGAAGGCCTCTTTCTGTGTAATGCAGTGTTGTCCAAACTTGGCCACTTTAAGATGAGTGGACTTCAACTCCTAGAATTCCCCAGCCAGCATGGCTGGCTGGGGAATTCTGGGAGTTGAAGTCCACTCATCTTAAAATGGCCAAGTTTGGACAACATTGGTGTAATAACTGGAAGGCAGGATGCAGGTCCCAGTAGGAACAGCAAGACATTTTCTGATGAACTCTGTGCTCACCCAGATCCATATCAGAGTAGGAGATCTCCAAGTAATTTGAACCCAAGTTGTTAGGGTTATATGCTAAGATCCTAAAGATCCTGAGTCTAATTTGGTAGCTCTGCTATCAAAGTAACTGCTTTCTAGGTTTGTGTGGAGAGACAACAGTACAAAGACAGGAGAGAATATCATGCCTATTTACTTGAATTAAATGTAATCATTAAAGTGGCTTGAAAATATGGGAATATTTGCTGTAATCTATAATTAAGCAAGACTCTCAGGAAGCCTAACAATCTTCAGGTAATTAGACAATGAACGTATAATAGAAGACCTAACAGAGCTTGTTGGAGGTATGTGAAGTATGCAGGGCAGGATGTTTCTAGAAGCAAAGGGACTGAAAGGCCACAATATACAAGTATCTTTTTTAAAGGAAAAAAGAGAACTCACGAACAGTTTAGTAATATCAGCAAATGTACCATTGTTTAAAATATCTAGAGGACCCTATGAAGATTATCCTAGTTCACACATATCAACATAAATGCAATCCAAAGCAACAGAAATGTGTATTTTATTGGTTAGTGGTGTCCTATCAGTTGCACAACCAGAATATAAGTTTGAGATAACAAGGTTGAAGATCTTGGTTAGTTTTATGAGTACCAGGTAAATCAGGGGGGGGGAGGGGGGGAGGTCAATCTTGGCTTTTGTTTCAGGATTATTTTCAGCAGCCAAAGGCATAATGGTACAATAATAATGTCTTACTATCACACAAATAGGCAAGGTGGGCTTTTCTGGGATGTATGCCTTATTTTGGAGTCTGCTTTTCCCCATCTCTTTTTTAGGTGCACAAATTAATAAGGCTTAACATGTCTTATTAATTTTGTTTCCTTGGAGGGGCTTAAAAAGGGAGGCACAGGGTACATGTAGCCTATACGTTCTGAATTTCAGATAGAAGGCCATGGAGAGCAATCCAGTAGCCAAGGCCCAAACTAGTTTCCTCAGCACAAGCCTGGAGTCACTTATAGGGTTTCCTAGTTAGATCATAAAAATCCTTCTAAGAGTTCCATACAGTAAAGTTTTAAGACAACCGTACCCTTTTCCACAGTGGCTGGCTCCTTGAGAATGGGGCAGTCTGTGTTGACAGATTCCTCTGTGGCTTTGGAAGTCCCCCACACAAAAAGTTAGTAATTTTACAAGCAGGGATTCTGCCTGAGAAGAACCTTGGAGCTAGTATGATCATGTTTTCTGAGATGAGGGGAGAATTATGAGTGCCTGCTTCCAAACTTTTTAAATCTGAGATGAATTGGAATACTAAGAAGTGAGACAAAGGGCAGAGGGGAGGACACATCCTTGGAAAGAATACTTTTGGTGTAGACACAGACTTACCTTCCTTGAGAGCTGCAGCCAGAAGTGAGGCCACTTGAGGAGTTTCTCCAGAGTCAGGTTTAATAAGGAGATGTGGTTCCACATGAACTTCTTCAAACCCACTCATATTTCCAAGCTTTGCATAGATATTAAGCTTATCTTCTAAGTAGTTACAGATCTGCTGATCCTGATTATTCAAGAGCACTATGCAAAAAAACCGCACTCTTATTAAGCCATCGTTATTGTAATTATTACTTATGTTGGAACCATAATTATCCACAAATTTGGTTTTCGTATTATGAGTTGTATGCAGCCCCACCCTAGTGAAGCATCCACGTACAGGTTATAGTCACATAGTACTTCACAATGAGGAAACAGTGCTGTGTGGGAAGTTCTAATGCACTGACTGTTTATAAAAATGTCTTATGGAGGAGGAGGAGGCGGCTAAGGATCCTTGTTACAAGATGGCCTGTAAATAGTTCCATTCAATAGTTATTAATAAGGAAACACAATTCAGACTTCCTCAGAATTGAAGTATAATGTTTAAAACTATCAAACTTTAAATCAGAGGCAACAGCATGTGAATAATTACACACAAACATTCTTTTTTAGGATCGTGTCCACTCTAGTGGAATGAATGCATTAGTTTTTAAAGTGCCAGAAAACATTACACCATACCTTGACATTTTTGAATTTTGGCTGCTCTGGCTTCAGTTATTTTTCGGTCCTCATCAGATTCACCCATTTTGCCTTCTTCTTCTGGACAACTTCAGTGATGCCATATAAACAAAACAGATTAAGGCAATCTTATCTTTCTTCATAAGACATTATACACAAGAATCCATTTGGAAATGTCAACTTTAGTCATACTAATTTAATAGGGCTAATTTAATGGGGTTATTATAGAGATTTATAATTTGATGAGGTTAGCAGATATACTTTCTTTCCACATTTTGTCTCCTGTTAAGAAATGTTAAACAGAAATAAAGATTGCAGTTTAAGCAGCTGGCTACCATCTACTTGAAAAATCGTTAAGAATTGGGCTGGAAATGTCATCATATATCTAAGCGTTTACGAATGACACTGAACAGCAACAAAGATGGTGCCTCATATTACTGTCCCTCCTAGCAGAGCAGTTGCTTTACAAGCCAGATCCCAATTCAAACAGCCATATAATTATCCCAAATAGCCCAACCTGGGAAGATGTACAACTTCATCTTACAAGAGCCACTGCTGACAGCAAGAGGCAATATGAGTCACGTATACCAAAATCTCAGTGGATGTAACTTCGAATCTGTATGTTTTCAAGATTTATCATGTATATGATACTTTGATAGGATATAGTTAACAATCATTTCTAAGGAGAATTTTAGATTAAAATAAAGGATTAAAAAGCAACAGCCAATGTTCTAGGATGTACCTTTCCACTGCCTCTTGAATCTGCCTCATCCAGTGACTGCGCTCCTCTTTAGAACTAGTATGAATTTCATACATCTCGGGTCCTGTGGAGGATGCACTAATCAAGAACATCCCTCTCTCTTCATTGGCTACTTCTCTGACAATAAGTTTCTGAAGAGCTATAACAGCAGGCTTCTGGTCCTATACAGAATAAATGACAAATCACAACGTCTTCTGAGTCAAAGGAACTGAGTGACCACCTAATTAAATTATTTCAGTGTAACAATAAGCCAGAATAATTGAAAATTATGATGTTTTCCTTTTAAAAAACATTCATTAAATGTTTATTTTATTATATAAAATAATATATTTTATTTTATAATATAATAAATACATAATAATAAATAAATAATTTATAATATATTTTTATTTTATTATAACATTGTATTTTAAATGTTTATGTTATTGTTTAATGTTAATAAAATGTTTATTTTATTGAATAAATGTTCATCTATTAAACGATTTATTAAACTTAAAAAGTTAATCAGAAAAAGAAGCAAGAAAAAAGATTTTAAAAAGGCAAGTTGTAAATAAAGATGAGGTTTAATAGCACTCTAAAATTAGCATTTTGAAATGACATTGATAAAAATTTACATATTCAAATACAAGTAGTCCTTGCTTAACTACCCGAATTGGGACCAGAATTGCCATTGCTAAGCAAAGTGTTTGTTAGGCGAAATATTACGTGACTGCATCGCTTAGCAACAGCAGTTCTGGTAGTCTTGGTTGCAGCCGCCAGGCAAGGACCACGCTGTCATTAAGTGAGGACCTCACACTTCTCCTGCCCTGCAAGAACTGCCAGCTCCACCCTGCTGCCTCCTCCCCAGCCAGGCCCAGCAAGCTCCCTTCAATTCTTATTGGGATCATTCAAAAATTGAACCTTGATAACATATTCATTTTTACATTGCAATTCTTCCTAACCAGGTTTCAACTTTCTCCATCTTAAGATGTCTACCATTAGACTTTTCCAAGCCTGGAAATGATTGCTTTGAATTAGTCTTTATTATTTTTTGTTAAAGAAATTGCCAAATACCTATTTTTTGACAGTGACATTGAAACACATTATTTGCTGTAAATACTGTTTTTCATCTTCAAATGCATTTCATGTCATCATTTGAGTCATGATGAGATTAATTATTCATTAATCTGATATCCACAAATGAATTCTGAATATATTCCAATATCAGTTCTAAAGAATCCTTTGGGTGGGTAACTGTAAGTACAATATCATTTGTGTATGATTTTAATTCATATTTCTGTTTGGTTACTTCCTGAAACATTATTTTGTTGTTTTATCTTCTTTGCCAGTAGAAGTAAAGAAAGCAAAAAAGTGTAATCTTGCCTTGTTCCTTTCACTATAGTACTTTTTCTGCTTCACAAAAGCCTGTTGATAATGATAATCTTGGCCATTTGTTTTTTATAAATATTCTATATACATGTACAAACATTCATGCCACAGTTAATCTTTTCCAGAGTTGTAAATATAAAAGGCCATTCCAAATTATCAAAAACTTTCTCCACATATAAGAAAGCCATGGCCAGTTTCTTACTTTTATGGTTTATATTGTAAATAGCATTCAAAATATATCAAGCATTATCTCTCAGGACAAATCCAGCCTGATCAGGATGTATCAATTCAGTTAAAAATTTATTAGTCTTTTTGCCTAACCTGCAATGAAATCATTGATTTCAACAGCAGTCTGTATAAATTTACAGATACAGGATTGCAGCCTAAAGTGCTTAATTTTGACTGAATAAGGTCCCAACATGTATCATTTTATGCTATATAGAAAACATTTACAATTTACACAATTTCTCAATTAAGGTAATCCAAAGAATTTTTAAACATTCATACTTACAACAGCTGCAAATATATACTTCTGATCTTTTTCTTGTAAAAACAACATCACATCATTTAGAAGCAGAGCTAAAATATCTTTGAAAAAGAAAGGAAATCAATATTATAGAGTAATAGTTTATATCATATCAAACAAATAGAATGAAAATAAATGCAAATTTTTAAAAACATTCACATCACAATCCAACCCTCACAGATTCACCAGATGAAGAGATTAGGATGGGGCATCCTATGAAAACAGTTACTGAACTGATGAGGTGGGCACAACTTTCTCTGAGGCTCCAGATTAGAGCTCACTGGTTTGTATTCAATGAAAGATTGACATGCATAGATTTATCATCAGCAGTATTTTCAAAGAATGCCAAAAATTACTTCAATATATTTCTTCACTTTAGGTAGGAATTTTTGATTTACATTTTATATTTTAATACAGGTAGTCCTTGTTTAGCAACTGCCTTGTTTAGCAACCGTTCGCAGTTACGATGGTAATGATAAAGTAACTTTACCGTTCACAGTTATGATTGGTGATGACTAAATCCTCGCATTTACGACCTTCACAGGTCTGTAAAGCAAAGGAAAGCTGAAGTAAGATCATAAGCACAGTCGCAGCTTGACTTAGCGACCACTTCGCTTAGCGACCAAGTTGCTGGTCCCAACTGTGGTTGCTAAATGAGGACTACCTGTACAAGAGTCAGGGTAAAACAGCCAGTTCATCTAGTTGCTGGACCACCTCACTTGCTTCAGTCTGCCTATCCATTAAAATCTTTACTTTGACCCTTTCCCAGATAATCCTTCAATATTCAAGGTGCACCAAATGGTGACAGGAGAAATTTTTGGCAGGAGGCACTTTGCCTCTGCAATAGTCTCACCAGGGAGGGCTGCCTACACAGCACACACATGGTGATTCTATGTTAGCATCTTAATTTAGAGTGATTTTGATCATATAATTTGAATGTAAGGTTGCTACTGTATTTTAGTGTTAACTTATGCACTTGATTTTTATTATGCACTTGATTTTTATTATTTTCTTAATGTGCTTCTGTTGTTCTTTACTATAATGTACTTCATTAGGCTGATGAGATAAATTTATCTTGAAGGTATCATTTTACACCTAACATTTGAACAGGCTTAATGTTCTAATGTGATCTCATACTATATTAGAAAACAGATTGTTGATGTTGGATGTGTTACAGTCAGATAAACTGATTTCTTATGACAGGGAATAAGTGATCAAACAAACTTAACTCTGGGGAAAATCAGTGAGAGAAAATACCAAGACCATAAACTTAGTCAAGATATAGAGAGAAATGCTTTTATCATCCAATCTATACTCTAAGGTATTTTTTTTTCCATATCTTTAGTAACTTACCCATTTGTAAAAAAAAAACTTTCTTTTGAAAAGTACAAAGAAACAGAACATCATGCACTACTGAAAATATACAAGGAATTTGAATTTCAATAACCTTTAAAACGTCCTGTAGCTGTTTTCCAGTAGACTAAGCCTTCGTACAAAAGTGTCCTCTGTTTCTTGATCAAATCTTGTTTCCTAAAAACATGTCCATTTTTCAGTTTGGTATATGTTTTATTTTCAACTTTACTAAGAATCTCCAGCAATTTCTGTTTCTTCTCGTATTCATTGACTTGCAAATCAACTGCTGCAATCATATCCTTGATAAAGTTAAGGGCTTTACACAAATCTTGGTGTTCTTCAGTTCCTTCTGTATAAAAACAAGGAGATGCATATTGTTAGCCAAGGAAAACCCTTCTCCTTACATGCTTAGAATGGATTTTCATAAAAAATAACCAAGGTATTATTTTCAAATCTATTTTGTGAATGGTTCATGGCCCATGGAATTCTGTAAATCAAAATACTAATTAAAAGTCTAGCTTTGCTGCTTTCTTGTAAGTTTTGAGAGAAAAGCATAAACATGAAAACTCGTACAGGTAGTCCTCATTTAGCAACCTTTATTGCTCAGAAGACTCATCCATGGTGTTGCCACACTTAGTACTCCCGTATTGGCATGTGCCAGTAATGCTAGATTTGCTGCATTGTTCTGCTAGGGCCATGAGCTCTTAGAGTACAGCACCTGGAATCATAATCATACGTGCTTCCTCTTCCATTTCCTCCCACCATCTCCTCCTCTACCCACACCTTTGTTCACTCTCTCTCCACTGGACTAGGGCTTCCTAAGAACCCTCACTGGGCCATTGATTAGCTACAACAGCCTTCCCCAACCTGAATGCCCAGGCTGTTTGGACATCAGGTCCAAACTAGAATCCCTACCAGGTATGCCCTTGTTTGGGCCAGTATAAGCCCTTTAACACTTTTTACAAGATTAGGAATTTACCGTGTGAGTTTTTTAGTATTCTGCTTATTTTGTTGTACTCATGCAATAAAAAACAATAAAAGAGGGGGGAGGAGTATACCATATGGAACAGATCTCCTTTTCACTTATAACAAAAGAGGTTATTTGTAGAATGAACTATCTGAAAACACATTAAAAATATTACTGACTTTTTAAAAAGAAATATTTTTATTAGAAAATTTTAAAAATACTGTTGATGTTTTGATGTTATTTAGTTAAATATATATACCATAAGACTTATTCATGAAACAGGTACAAAATTACTGCTTACCTTTGGTATACTGTAATATTCTTTCTACTAGAACTGGGTACTTTGTGATTCTTTGAGTGACAAGCAGAATGCATTCTGGGATTCCTCGACGCCGGGCCAAAAGATTACTGTTCCGCAGCTTTAAGAAGAAATTTAACTTTTAACACACAGCCCTGATTTGCTAGATATGTCATTTAGATTTTAAGTCTCTCTGCCTGAGTGATGGAAGAGAATCTCCTATTTTTTTTTTCCTCCTGCTTGAATCCATTTGATATAAAGTATTATTCACTTCATTTTGCCACTTTATATGGCTGATGCAGGCAACAGGCTAAGGAATTTTATAATAATTTTCAGTAAGTTGTCTACAGTGGTGTCTGCTAAAGGGGGTCACATGGGGTGGTAAAAAAAAAGTCAAGATGGCTGTAATAGCAGCACTATCAAAACCTCATCTCTTTTGTGCACACACTATCAAAACCTCATCAACGTTGCACACACATACAAAGGGGTAGGGCTTCAATTGTGCTGCTGTGACTGCCACCTTGATTTTTTTGTCTCCCCCCATGGATGTTGCTGGTTCCTCATTCCAATGAATCACAAGAGCCTGTAGGTGGTCTGAACATTCAGTAGAGACAATAAAAGAAAATACTAACAAATATATTGTTATATTTATATAAATAAAAATCTTTTATATCTACAGTGGGCTCCTCCTATTGGATTGGAATAGGTATATTATTACCTTATTTGTAACTAGGTATTTCATCAACCTGAGCCAACAGCAAATAAACCAATGCATATAATTGTTTTTTTTAATTATTCAAATAATCAGGAACACTAAAGATAGTCCTTTTTTATTTCATAAGGCTTAATTTCATAAGGCTTTAATAATAAACCCTTTTTGGAATGAAAATCAATAATTATGTCTATAATTATTTTATTAAAAAAACTTCTATAAAAGATGTAGTAATAATATAGTAATAACATAATATAAAAATTCATTCATTCATTCATTCATTCATTCATTCATTCATTCATTCATTCAATACCATTTGTACAATGCCTGACTCCCAATTGCTCTGCTTTAAAGCATTCAAAGACTTTTCTTACATTAGATGAAATGTAATGTTGCTTATCCACAACAGAATAAGACACTGTTAGAGAAACAGATTTTCCCTTTCTTTAGAGATTCACTTTCCACTTCGAAAATCTCAACAAAAAGAAAGAAAACTCTATTGTATAAATGGAAACTCCTTATGTGGCACTGAATATCATTATCAACTACTTGCAACTCTTACAATTCTGTAAAGAAGGTCTGTGTTACCAGTCATACTGCACTAAGACCTAGTGGGAGAAACCATTTTGAAACTATTTATTTATTTAGAATCCTAAGCTACTTTGCTGTACCATCTCTCATGTAGATATATTTAATATTTCTCCTAAAGTAGGTAACCTTTTGTGCAACAAAAACATCTATTATCAACTTACTTTGATGAAGTTCTGGAATTTTTTGTTTTGTTGCAACTCTTTAAAAAGGCTGACTGCTTCTTTCTGATGACTGCAAAACTCCCCATAGATAGTCTTCATTTTTCTTGCATTCTCTTCTGAAAACTGAAAACCAGTAGCAATTCAAAAGAGTACTGGTGGATTATCACTATGCTGTATAGTGAATGCATAAGCAAACTGATCCTCCCACTTCACCAAACAGATACCTCCAATTCCACCACCAATCTATTTGGTGCACTGGAGAAGCATCATGGACTGGGAGATGTCACATAATTGCTAGAGAAAGGGAAACATTCTCTTTGTGATCTCAGATGCCTTGAAAATATTGGCAAAGGAAGTACTCTTTTGCCTGTTTACAAAATTAGTGGTTGGACCAGGATCATACAAATCGATATACAGGTAGTCCTCAGCTTACAAAGGCAACTGGGACTGGAATTTCCACCACTGAGCGATGCAGTCATAAAGCACATCATGTGACCACACCACTTAGCGATGACAATCCTGGCACTCCTGGTTGCTGTCCTAACTCCAGGACCTCACAGGTCGTTAAGTGAGAAGAAGCAGGAGTCCCGGGCCAGTGGGTGAGAGATACAGGTGGATAGGGCGATGCTGCAGGCAGGGGCTCTGGAGCACGGATGGGTGTGCAAGTGCCATGGGAAGTGCCATGGACAGGCGCTCTGGAGCACAAGCGGGCACGCGGTTGCCACAGGGGAGTGGGGGGATGCCATGGACAAGCACCACAGGACACAGGCAGTCAAAAAAGGGGCAGGAGGGGCAATTTTCAACTTCATACCAACTTCCCCATTGACTTTGCTCGTGGGAAGCCAGCAGGGAATATTGGAAATCACGATCATGTGACCTTACTGGGCACTGAGTGCCTGGCTCACAATCACATGACCGCAGGGATGTTGTAATGGCCAGAACTCTGAACAGTTGCTGAACAAGTGGTCGTAACTCGAGGATTACCTGAATGCAGGTTTCAGCATCTCTGCCTTAAGACATCCAGATACCCAGTTTGCTCTCTTAGAATGACTGTGTCTTTACAAACACTATGTTGGAAGTATAATTCGATTCAGTGCTTTACCTGTTGCACAAGGACATCTCCAATTTTGTTGATCATAAAATTTCTGTCACTTCCCTCCTGACTTGAGACTTGTCGCCTTTCCTTCATCCTACAGAAGAACTGCTGATGAAGTTCCAGCAGCTCATCTAAGCAAGGGAAAATTTTGTCCACTGTGCTGTGGTCCAGCTGTAGTTCTTCTTTCATCCCTTTTCTGAATATTTTGGACATGATGAACAGGGTATGGATGTGGTGCACTTCTGTTTGCATTAGTTCTGCAAAAAAAAACACCCCACAAAATTAAATAACTCCCAGTAGATACATTTTACAATGGATTCTTTCTCTGTGTCAACACAGAGAAATATACGGTATACACAGTATACAAAGAATTTTTGTATACCGAAGATCCATTCCCAAGTGAGGGAGGGTTTCAGGACATTAGGGAACCTCTAAGGTGTGCAGAAGTATAAATGCATCTTTAGCAAGAAAAAAAGAATTGAAACGAGAAGGTGGGGATTAAAGCCCATAGGGCCTAAATATACACTCAAAATAATGACAGTCTGCTAGGCAAAAAACAAGGAAGGGAAAAATAGCAGGCAGCACTGGAAAAAGGGGTGGCTGTCTGTCTATACTCCTAAACAGAAGTGCTCTCCACTGTTCAGCATGTCCTACCATTCTGCCCAAACATTCTTATTAGATTAAAATCTATTAGGAATATTAAATAGCAGTTTTATCAAATTACTGCACAACTGAGATCATGTTAAATACAAATGGAGCATAACTCTTCTCACTTCCTCAGAGTGGTATATAGACAGAAACAAAGATCTGAGTGTGCATTTTTTAGTTTTATTCCACTACTGATTCTGATTCCAGCATATATTTTAGACTACAACTTCTATTATCACACCCTGATAGCAGAATGCAACACATCTACTGAGCATCAAATTAAGGAAGGCTGTTTTATATTTTCACGTCCAACTATCTATATAGAAACCTAGAGGATAGTATAGCAAACTAACCAAAGATTACATCTTGTCGCTTGATAACATCCTTTTCTTGTTGGTTACAAAACCAAGGCTCTACAACCAGACTCCAAGATTCTGCTTCAAATTCCAATGTATCAGTGCTGAGGTCACTCCATAAAGAGGCATCAACATCATCTACAGCAACCAAAATAAAAGTCATTCTTAAATATATCAACAACATAGGCAAGTTAGATACCAATTAAATATCTAAAATGTAATCCAGGATTGCTTCATGTGCTGATTTTTAGTACTCCTAAGGAGTACTAAATACTACTGCAACTATGAATCAGGAGACATGGTTATCAATTCCTGATAATGCTTGCTTCTATGTATCTTTAGCATGAAATCCATTTCAAAAAAAGAAAAAAATAGAAGCATTTAGTGGGATACACATTACTTTAAAAATGAAAGGAACAAGAATGTTGTACTCTATAAGAAAAAAACTTATGCAGTTGGTGTCACTGAGTCTGGAAAAGGTTTAATCCTGTCAAGATAAGAGGGCAAGAATATGATAAACCCTCTCCAGTTTTACTGCTCTTTACTTTGTAATCTGTACGGCATTGATTGGAAAGTTTTGCTGAACACTTATGAAGGAACTAATGCTTCATTCATTTGGTTCCTGCTCAAAGAGCACAATGCTGCTGTGATACAGGCAACTGCACATTAAGTTTTTAAAAGATACCTTAAACAAATACAGTAATGTCACCTTTTGAAAACTAACATTCAACATTTTAAAATATCTGAAAAAGAGTTTAGGTCACTTGCAGAATGCTGACCTCTAAATTTTGAGCCTTGCTTCTGATCGTAACATGACCACAGATGAATCCCTTTTAGTTTTTTTTAAAATGTAGCATAATTCAATATTGCTTGTTAATAATGTCAATATTTCAGCATGTGAATGGTATCACACCGAGTTCCCAGTTTACCTTCAATTATAAAAGAGTCAACAGATGAAGCAGTCCCTATTGTTTGTAGCAGCTCTTCAGAGTGTGACCTAGATCTCCAACTGCTGGTATTAGTATCTGGCTCCAGCGAGGACATACACTTTCTATGGATAAAACAAAATTGTACAGAGACTGTGGTTCACTTGGATAGCTTCTTCTTTTAACTGCAAGACATCAGAGAATGCTGTTTACCTTTCAGAATTGGTACTTGGAACACTTCTGGACAAGGAGTGCTGTTGCTGTAATGCTTCTTTTTTCAGAGTGGATACTCCAATGGGAATTGTGGTACAAGGCTGAGTTGTCAAGAATGCTGGCTGTAGAGTATCTCTGAATGATGGATCTGGAAAATCAAAATTATAGTTTAGATTTTAACAATACATCAGTGTATTAGGGATAGTCATGCTGAACACTTATTTATTTATTTATTTATTTATTTATTATTCGAATTTGTTACTGCCCATCTCATTGAACGACTCTGGACAGTTTACAAAACAATTAAAATCAATTAACTTGTATGCCAAAGATCCCAAAAATCAGGAGAAGTCTGGTAGCTCTTAACAACAAATTTTATTAAAATGTATAACCTTTCTGAGCTGAAGCTCACTTCAAAAGATGCATGAAATATCCCAGGATCAGCTTGTCTTATTTTTAGTTAGAAATAATTTGGAAAAGCTTCGTCTCAGAAATACTGGAGAACAACTGCCAATCTGCCTAAACAATATTGAGCTTGATGGCCAAATGTATGACAGCTGCTTCCTATATTCCTCCAGCAAACAATAGCTAAGGTAATAAAAAATTGTTTAGGCTGAACTATTGCATTTTTTGATTGACATATATTAATGACACACCATAAACTACCTTTGCAACCACATTCAAACTGCAATTCTAAATCTAACTTACTAATAATTGTCTTGCTGAATTCAATGAGATTTATATCTAAGTAGACACATATCAAATTGCAACATCACTTTGAAAAATCTTTTAACATGGAGCATGGATAATTACTTCTCAAGAAGCATATCCACAGCAACCCAGGGTGATGGTACTGGTGGAATTAATCTTTGGATCTTATCCTACAAAATTAATTATTGTCTCACTAAAAATGATGTATATTGAAATATAATTTGCAAATATTATTGTAATATTTTAGATTTATGAAAAGAATAATATTGCTCCTAAACTCTGTCTGTGATTACTAAAACATATATTTCATAGTCTCTCCAATTTCAGAATTCAATTTCACATTTTTTAAAATCACTTAATATTTCTGTCAACTTCCACAAATTTCAGATTTTCTGAATAGTTCATATACTAACAATTGTTCAAAAAGATTACCTGCCCAGTTTCCTTAAATACTGTTTAAATTCAAAGTTTGATTCTGGTATGTAGATAAACTATGGTTCAATCAAAATTAAGGGGAAAAAGCCTTCCAAGTAATAATTTAGAGCTAAGGTATACAATGGACTGAGGGCAATCACAGGCCTCTGAATTGCATGTCACAACCCACACTTTCAAAAATGAATGAAGCCAAGGCAAAAACTAAATCTGATTTAAAATAAGTTAAACTTAACTACAATTAAAATTATTAATATAATTATTTTAGGCATATTTAACAATTTAATCTTTCTACCAGATTAAAAATAACAGTAACAACTTTTGAGAGTATACCAAAGGCCACATAAAATATTTGGGAGTTCACATGTGGCCCAACAAATATGGTCATAGATTGAGTACTTCTGGGCATTTCTGGTTTCAATGTTTGTTGAATTTAGCTATTGAATACATGCTGTCAGAAGTTCAGGTTAAACTATTGTATGAGGGAAAATCTTGGAGTTGGATAGTAAAGCAAGTTGAAAATATTGGGTTAGTGTTCATTTCATCTTGAGAAGTCTACTACTACTCATGGAAGGACCAAGAGGCAGTGGAGACACCCATAAAGAAGATGGAAGGGGAGGGCGGAGCTGGCGTCGCGGCGATACGGCGGGCGATCCTGGGCTCCCAGGATGGCAGCCGATATCTCCTCGCCCGGACGGTCCCGATGGACCTAAGCCGTCCCGTAGAGATGGCGAACGCAAAGGGCGCGTCCCGCGGATCTCAGGGACGCCGCAAGTCCCAGATCGATCCGGGGAGAAGCTCTTGAAGCCGGTGGAGGAGAGGCAGCCAAAAATGGCTGCGAAAGCCGGGACAGCTCCAAAGGAAGATGGAAGAGAAGGGTGTCAACTGGGTGAGATGGACTTTTACTATTCAACTATTCTTAGAGAACACCTTAAGTAACTTAAAGAGATTTTTAAAAGTGAAGAAAAGTGGATTAAGCGGCGAGATTGAACCCTATTAAAAAAAAGAAGGGGGAGAAAATTTTTCTTTTCAACCTTCCCTTTTTAGTGGAATTGACAAGATGTTTTTCTTTTAAAAAAAATATATTTTTAACTGGATTGGCTTTCTCTTTTTAATACTCAATAACTTTATATTTTAAGCCTTTTTTTTTACTAAGATTTTTTTATTGTTATAAGAAATTTATATCTTTTTGACTTTGAAATGGGGAAAGTGGAGTTAAGAGAAAGTAAATGAAAGAAAGTTGCACTGCCATTTAGAGGCGCGAATTAGTGCTTTTTTTTTCATTGTGACGCACGCTCAAAGACCCTGTGCTTTCTAAAAAGATAGTGGGATGTGCATGTTTATACAGGTGCCATCCGTAACTATAAACAAGAAAGTGGAGTTGAAAGCGACTTTGAAAACATTAAGATGGAAAGTTTGAGCCAGTCACAAGAGCCTTGATTAGTGGCAGTAGCTCTTTTTTCTGCTAGAAGCTCTGCTTTGCTTTCTATTCCCACCCCAGATGGATTTTTTTTTTAAAGAGGCTTAGCCTTTTCCTTCTTTTCCTTTTCTTTTATTTTTCCTTCTTTTTTTTCTCTCCTTTTGCTTCTTTTTTTCTCTTATTTTTGGCAAGAACAAAGATAAAGAATCCTTTGACTCAATGAAGGTTTATCAAGATAATAGACTATACGAGAAACACAATGCAGAAAAAGATCTTTAAACTATTGAGGATGACTATAAAAAATTGGAAGAAGAGCTGCAGAAACTCTCAAAAAAAAAAAAAAAAAGATATTAAAGCTAAAATGGACTTAATTAAACATAAAACGGGATCATTGGAAAAGGAAGAAATAGTACAAGAAATCAGAAACATTAAACGGAATTATTGTGAGGCCTATAAACTGAGAATTAAAAGGGTTAATCAACTGATAAATGAAGAGAGACAGATTTGTTCTTGGCACTGAGGGTGAGAAAAAGATTATACAAGATTATAATGGAAAATCGTACTAAGAGAATGTACAAAAAGAAGAAGTAAAACAATATTGAAAGAAACTATTGCAGATGTTTAAAGAGAAAATCAGGGGAATACAACAATGATGGAACTGACAGAAGCTTCCAAAAGCAGAATGTTCAAAAGGACACTTATTATTGCTTTCTCTTATCCAATAATATAGAAAAAAGGAATGAACAGCCAGATATTTTGGGACATTGAATGAAAAAGGTGAACTCAAAATTATGCAAGCGCTGGAATAAAGTATAAATCTGAGATATATAGTTAAAAATTGTATAACATGTAGTGAAATCTGGTTAGAACTGTAACTTGGTTAGAATTGTAATTGATACTGTAACTGATATTGGTTAGAATTGTAACTCTTAAGAATTGGAAAAATTAAAAAGTACTTATGCAGGAGGAAGTTATTCAAAATTATGGAATGTGCAGAGATGAGTTAAATTGAGATTTGAAATTAGAGTAAGAAGATAAGCAATTTTATATGACACGGGATTTGTTTTTATTAATGATTAGATGAGAAAATATAGTAATGTAATAGATTAGGAAATTTTATAATAGAAATTTGATATTAATTATTATATATATACACATATAATAGATAGATGGAGATGTATTACTAATCCTATTGAAAGTTAAAATTTTTTGTAATATATGATTTTATAGATTAGCTATGAATGATTAATAATTGTTAATTGATAAGTATACAAGTATATTTTTGAATAGATGATATGAGAATTTAAGATTATGAAAGGGGCACCAACGAGTTTAACTGGTTGACACACGGTATAAAATGGAAGATGCTTTTTTATGCCTTTTTATGTTTTTGTTTGTTCATGTTTGTTTTGTGTTTGTTGTAAAAATAAAAAAAACATTATAAAAAAAAAAAAAAAAAAAAGAAGATGGAAGGATGGAGGGAATCTTTGGCAATGTTTGTTTGCAGCTCCCCAAACCATCTCCTATTCTAAAACAAAAGAAACTCAAGGACAGCTTTGTTTGTGTGCTAAGGATGCTGTAAGGCAGTGTTCCTCAACCTTGACCACTTGAAGATGTGTGGACTTCAACTCCAGAATTCCTCAGCCAGCATGGTTGGCCAAGGTTGGTGGAACCCTGCTGTAAGGGAAAGGGAAAATCAACAAAAATTGTCCATTCTTCCTAAGGCAGCCACTGATAATAACAAAATATGAAACACAACAGAAGACATACAATGGCTGGTGTGGGTCTTCCGGGCTGTGTGGCCGTGGTCTTGAAGTCTTGTTTCCTAACGTTTCGCCAGCACCTGTGACCGGCATCTTCAGAGTGCAGGAGCACAGACAGGAGCAGTTCTCTCTGTGCCCAGGGTGAAGTGACCCTTCTGTGGGTATTTATAGAGATCTTGGGGGGGGGGTGGGGGGTTGGGTTACTGAGTGGCTGCTTGTTTTGGAGTCAGCATCTGTGTGTATTTTCCTGGGGATTAGGCAGGGTTTTTCTCCTACTGAATTGTTAACGAGGGGCTGCTGGGGGTGATTAGCAAGTTCATTGTGTGAACTGTTCACATGTCCTGGTGGTTGAGCTGAGTTCCTTGACCTTTTGCAGGCTGTATTTTTCAAGATTGGTAGCCAGGTTTTGTTGATTTTTAGACTCTCCTCTTTTTTATTGAAACTGTGCTGGTGTTTGTGAATCTCAATGGCTTCCCGGTATAGCCTGGTATAGTGGCTGTTGTCCAGTATCTCTGTGTTTTCAAATAGGATTTTGTGTCCAGTGTGCTTGAGAGCATGTTCAGCTACTGCAGATTTTTCTGGTTGCTGTAGTCTGCAGTGTCTTTCGTGTTCTTTTATCCTGGTATGGATGCTGCGTTTTGTGGTCCCGATGTATACTTGTCCGCAACTGCATGGTATGCGGTATACTCCTGCAGCGGTGAGGGGATCCCTTTTGTCTTTTGCTGATTTTAGCACTTCTTGTACTTTTCTGGTGGGTCTGAAGATTGTTTGGAAATTGTGTTTTTCCATCAGTTTTCCCATGCGGTCTGTGACCCCTTTGATATAGGGCAGAAATACTTTATTGGTGGGTGGCTGTTTTTCTTCTTCAGTCGCATGTTGCTTTCTTGGTTTGATCCTAACCAAGGTTAGGATTAGGTTTCCTGCCTAATCCCCAGGAAAATACACACAGATGCTGACTCCAAAACAAGCAGCCACTCAGTAACCCAGCCCCCCCCACCCCACCCCCCAAGATCTCTATAAATACCCACAGAAGGGTCAATTCACCCTGGGCACAGAGAGAACTGCTCCTGTCTGTGCTCCTGCACTCTGAAGATGCTGGTCACAGGTGCTGGCGAAACGTTAGGAAACAAGACTTCAAGACCACGGCCACACAGCCCGGAAGACCCACACCAGCCATCGTATGCCGGCCGTGAAAGCCTTCGACAACACATAGAAGACATACAGTTTAGACCTCTTAGCTTTCTTACTATTTGACTTACTTGTCTGGGCAGTTTGTGTCTTGTTCTTAACATGGCTTCTATCTTGCAATTTCTGGCAAAGAAGAATGTTTTTCATTAATATGAATTTTATTCTGTTAGATATAAAACTTATTTGTTTGGTTTAATAAAAGATGATTTAACACTTCTATGCATCTGTGATCATATTTTATCAAAAGATTTTACCCTCCTTTATGATGCATTGTTTTTCACATAACCCTAATAGTGAAGTTGCAAACTGCTAGAGTTTTGCTAATGTACCAGATACAATAATTACTATAAATCACATGTATTTTAGAAATTTTGACATATTTTAAACAAATAATAGTGTTGGGAAAAGCAAATAATATTGAATTGATGCCCTTTTATGTCATTCTAACTGGTGTACACCAAGGGGCGGTATTCCTCTTTGTTCTACTTGATAACATAAACTCAGCCTCTGGATTTAACAAAACAGGAAGATGATGCTATTCATACCTGGGTTTCATTTGAATTTCAACTCTCAGTTTATTATGCTCCTGCAAATGATTTTGAAGCAACTACTTCACTAGTCTAATTTATGGTCACCATAAAAGCCAATTCCAAGTCCCCAAAGGCAATCAAATCATCTGCCCAAACACACAACCTTTCTCAAGAACTGGAATATGAGGAGAGACAGAGGCAGAGAGAGATGGGGCAAGTCTGAGTCGTGGACAAAACACAATTGTGGACAAATTCCTGTGACTGTTTATTTATCACAACATATGAATCAGAATCCCTCACTCATTTCTTCCAGAGAATATCAAAATTCAAGATAAAAAGTATGTTTTCCAAGTTTGGCTTACTATAATAAGCCAGCATTCCTGGTTTCTACTTCATGCAAAAAGCCATGGATCAAGTTTGCGTGATTTTTTTTAGTTGATCCCACATGGCAAGAGGTATTATATAAGTTAGTCACAACTATACAAGCTAGTCATATGTCTAGCAAACCACAGTAAGCAAACATAGCTATAAAAAGGATAAGTCATTGTAATTAAAGAAGCCTAAACAGAAAGAGTCAAATAAAGTGACCTTTAGTGCAGAAACAAAGCAACAAGCTTCCTAAGCAAGAGAGTTTAGGCAAATACTAATTTTAGTTACTCTTACTTTATCTATTTGTAAAGACTTTACTGCCACGAACAATGCCTTGGTTTTTTTCTACACATCAAGAAGTTACTCACTTGAAACGCTTAACTGAAATTATTACTCTAGCATAAAACTACACATAGGCCTCGCTTAACATCCACTCATTCAGCAACTGTTTGGAGTTATGACGGCTCTGAACAAAGGGAGCTTACAACGGGTCCTCGTAATTGTGGCCATCACTGCATACCCACAGTCACATGATGGCAATTCAGGCACTTGGCAACCAGCTCACAATTATGACACTGCAGCATTATGCGATCATGTGATCACTATTTGTGACCTTCACTGCCAGCTTCCAACAAGTAAAGTCAATGGGGAAACCAGCAGGAGGTCACAAGTGATGATCACATGACCACGGGACACTGCAACTGTGCAGGATTTACCTAACAACAGTAACTGGAACTGCCAGAACTGCTGTCGTAAGTCAGTGCAGTCACATGACATCACACCTTACAACTGTGTTGCTTAGCGATGGAGTTCTGGGTCCCAATTACCATTAGTAAGCAAGGATTACCTGTATACCCAATAAAATATAAACTTCTTGGTATGTTACAGTCTAAGCTTTCTCATACTATAATTACATAAAACAAGGCGGCAGTATACAAAGATAGAAATAAGAAAATGTAACAATGAGCAATGACATCCCCAGGTGATCGCTTTAAAACTTACTTTTGTACATGCAGGAGCACAGTCCTTACAACTTTTATGCACAATTGCACTGCAATCTGCAAGCGAGCAAGAAAAGTTCTCTCAGTTGCAATCTCAGCTTTAAAGTGTTTATTTCTATCTAGAAGTAATCCCCGTCCTACCATGTTTTCCAGCTGTGATGACTGGTTAATTCAAAAGGGTTGGAAAAGTTATGCAAGTAGGCAAAAATCAGGTTAATTCTCACTGAAAAGATAAAGAAGTACAGTATGTCTTGGATCTTAGGCCAAAACCACACATCATACAGAACAGGATGTTGCCACCAAGGGAACAGCCCCATCTATGTTTATATTATCCTGTTTTACCTTGAGAACCAAACTAGATGAAATTTATTTATTGACTGATTTCAATTTGTTATAGCTGCCCACTCCAACAGACTGTTACAAAATCAAAAAGCTGTTGAAAAATAAACCCTGGCAGCTCAGACTAAAACAACCATAACAATACAAGCCCAACAAGGGCCACACAAATACATTAATCCCAGACCTTAAGACCAGGTCTTAAGGGCTTTCCAGAATCCCAGGAGAGACAATGTCGTCCATATCTCTGGGGGGGATGCTGTTCCAGAGGGCGGGGCCGCGACAGAGAAGACACACTTCCTTGGTCCCACAAGGTGACAGCATTTAATAAAGGGGAACTGGAACATACGCACTCTGCCTGAATATACCAGGCAGGCAGAAACAATTGGAGAAATGTGATCCCTCAAATATGCCATGATTTGGAAACTGGTGTGCCTCTTTACATTCACCTCAGCCCCAACCGTGTTCAGACAGAGTGATCCTTGTTTAAGAAACATAAGCATGAATGAGGTATACTAAACCCTGCTCATACAGCACCCTTACATATCTCCTCAAGGTGTTTTTCTTTCAAACTCTGAGCTCATTTCATCTACTGGAACTAATAAAAAAAAAGAAATGCAGGCTGAGGTCAAGGGGAGGGTTGGGGATGGAGCTGATTTCTGAGATCCTTTCACCAGTGTTGCCTTGTAATTTCTAAACAGATTCTCTGGCTCCTAAAAGAAAATACTTGCAACTCTTAAATTTAATTTGGGGATATATAAAGATGAAACTGATTTAAGGCAACATCCAATGGAAAACTCTATAAATCTAACAACTGTTCTAGGCAGAGGTAAAATTAGATCATATTTAATATGTTAATTTGTTAATAATGGCTTTATCATGTTGGTAACATCTAATTAAGAGATCACTATAGCCGGTGGTATGATAGACTTATGGGTTTTAACTTAGTGGGCGGAGTTCCAAATTCAGTCTCCAACACTCAGAATTAGAAATGTTCTTCCTAAAAGCCATGAAGAACTGCTGCCTGTCAATATACTCAGGACAAGACAAGCTCCAATGTGCTTATGTATGAATCCTGAAGTGTAGCATCATAGCCTATGATATGAACACTGTATCTTGAACTAAGCAGAATATAAATTACTTTCAAATCAAGAAATAGGACTGAATATGTTATGCTTAGAATAATCCCACAAAAATAAGGGAACTTGTCAGTTGTGGCTATTTGTCTATGATCTGTCCTACGTATGACTAAGTTTGGAACCAATCTACAGCATACAAGCAACTTTCTATAATAGAGTTGTGGAAAGCAAACGCCTATGAAAACAAAGTATAGCTACTTACAAGAACACTGCAATGATTCTTTCCCCAAAAGTGGTTTCTCGCATGTGAAACAAGGCATTACCCCAGCATAAGATCCAGAAACAAACTGATGTCTGTTAACTTTCTCTTTTTCTTTGGCATCTTTGCTTTTTGCCTTAACAACCAAAACGAGAAATAAATAAAAATAAAAATGGTTCATTTAGTTTTCAAAGTGATACAGTGTCAATATCTCCAGAAGCAACCACCCCCACTCAAAAGAAGCAATGAATAATCTTTTCACTCCTCTCCATTTTGTTGATCAATATTCCATAGATGTCATATTTTACATGTTTATGTAAACATGGAAGAACCACCTGCCACAACATACATTCAAATAACATCTTTGCATCTGGAGGTGTTGGATATTGTAATGAAAGGGGAACAAAAGTGTATAGTCACTGAGGATGAGCTCAGTACTTTCTGAAAGCTATATCACTCAGGGGATGTAGGGATCATCTTAAGACAATTCTGAATACCTACATATCAGTATGATTACATAGGACCATGTATGGGACTTTTTCCAAAAGAAGATTTTGTGAAAATCAGAATGGAACCAAAACAGCAGTAGACTGAAGAAATATTGACATGAACCAGTTAAATAAAATTGTTCCAAAACTGTCCCAAAATCAGAAGAGAGATATTTGGCGCAAACCCTCCAAAAACACTGATCTTGTTCCTTCTATCAAATTCTGCCCCTTTTCCTCTTTATTTATTCAGCCAATATATGACCAAACTAGCATTTTCAGACAATGGAATGATAAGTCCTAAATTAGTGTAGAGGATCTTATCATTTCACTGTAGGTGGAAAATACTATTTTAAATGGTCCTTCTATGCTTTTTTTTTAAAAAAAACTCTTGCAATTGGAAAATGTTTTCTATTCAGTAAGGCAGCCCAGTGTTTCCAAAGGAAATCTTTCTCATTTCCCAGTTAGAAAATCTCCAGTAAGAACTGTATTTTAATGCTCCATCTTTTAACTGAAAGCACAATTCAACATTCATGTGTTAGTCTACTTTTTCTTTTTTACTAGAGTGCATTCATCACAAATTACCTTAGATTTATTTCTTGTACTGGCCATTCTATTCATTAGAAAACTGAATGTTCGGCTAACTTTATATTTTTCAGATTCTGATTTTGTTGGTATAATGTACTTATCCCATTCTTCTTCTTGAATCCTAAAAATATACCAGTAAATATCTTAGCATCTTTTGAAGGCAATAATAATAATAATAATAATAATAATAATAATAATAATAATATATGACTCTATCATAGGAGATGTCACAAAATAAGAAAAATAAACATCTGCACTCTTATATCTAATTTAAATGTGGAAAAATTCCACATCACTGCATGTTGGCATTTTATCTAGCCATCACAAGTTAATACAAGTAGCATGTCTGATTGATGCTGAAATTCTTACATTTTTGTTCCCGACTAAACTGCATCTATTTGATGGTTATTACTAACAAATTAGATGTATATATACCTCCTTTAAAAACATACCTTTTTTCTGACTGTTCATGCAAGCTGAATGCATGTGATTCTATAAAACAATAATTAATAGGTTTAAAGCAATCATACCGTAACAGTCACTTATTGTTGAAAGCGTAATATTTCCATTTAAAAATTCATTTTTATTCATTCCATTTAAAAAAAAAGTATTGTATACTAACATTATTATAGAACGACTATGGCAAAAGAAAGCAAAGATAGTACCAATAGTAATAGGCGCCTTGGGTGCAATCCCAAAACATCTGGAGTACCACTTGAAGACCATTGGCACTGACAAAATCACCTCAGTCAACTGCAAAAGGCAGCTTTACTTGGAACAACTTACATCCTGCAACAATACCTTTAACACCATCGAATAACAACATCTGCCTATCCCAGGTCCTTGGGAAGGACTCGATAGGTGGATAAAAATGCTAAATCCAGTCTAAACATCTGGCTGACTGCACGACCAACAATAATAATATCAGTGTGTTAAGGTGTTGGACTGGCCCTGGGTAGACCCAGGTCCATCCTCAGCCAGAGAAGCTGGCTTTCTCCTTCTCAGGCTAGCCTACCTCAGACAACTGTGGGGGAAAATGGGAAGAGGGAGCCCGATGTAAGCTGCATTTGCTCCTAAACAAAAGGCGAGTTTAACAAGCAAACAAGCAAATATTCTCCCTTTTCCTGGAACCTCAATAATATATGATTAAATTGTACACAAATGCAAGGTACAGAATACAGGGAGAAAATGTAGTTGCATCAGTTATCCTGCCTATCTTCTCACATACAGTTAGATATAAACCTGATTTAGAAGATGATAGAATATGTGTGGGTAATTTGAATATTCTCACTTAGAAAAAAAGATTTCCTCTTATATGAAAAGCACAATATCCTGCTCTGAAGTTAATCTGAGGCTGAATAAACCATGCTAACTTGCTCTAAAAATATAAGGATGTTAAAAAGATCAGTGCTCACCATCATTTGAATCACATTGTATAAATTCCCGGGCACATTGTGGTTTCCCTAATAAGACTTTGGGTGAAGTATAAGAATATGAACGAGAACGAATTCCCGAAAGTAGAGATTCCTAAATATATAAAGCAAGCAACATAATTCAAAATTGTCTTATCTCTTTTTCAGTTTTTACAAATGTTTTTTTTTAACTGCATAATTTTAACTAGATAAATATATAATTATTTCTCTTGTAACCACTGTTATTTATGGAAAATTCCTTTTACTAAAATTTACTAGTAAATTCCAATTACTAAAAAAATTATAATATGGCATGTTTGAGAAAAGTATGGATAAGCTCTCACTTCAAATAATAATTGTTATTAATTTTATAAGAAAACCAAAACAATAATAAATACCTTGGACTGTAAACTGCTGGATAAAGGAAGAGATTCAGCTCTGCTCATGCTACCGTCCAGTCCACTGGTGGTCTCTGAAGCACTTAACCTACCACTATTGTTAGGCAAGACCGCAGAAGAGTTGTAGGACACTGAAGAAGATCGGTTAGACATTCTTTCATCTCCATTGTCAACATCCAAGTCATCAAGACTGGAACTGAGAGCAAAGGAACACAAACATATGATAATTTACAAGAGTAACTTAAACTAGTTATACATCAGTAAGGAAAGTGTGTTGCCCCTTCATCCCCCCTACCTACCCTTGACAATTGTTAAAATAGCTAAAAAAATCTAAAAAATTAGAAGCATGCTTTACACACTGGGGAAAAGGCAGTATTTCCTTGAATATCAAAGTATAACCTTTTGGGTCAAAAATAAAAAATACATCAGCAAATACATTCCAAAGCTCACATTTGCACTGGCAGCATGAATACAAAGACAGAAAAACAGTGATGGGAGATTTTTAGTATGCTCCTCTGGAGGGAAACAAAACTCTGTAAAAATCATTCTTTGACCACTTGGGCTTAGTTGTGTTATCAGAGAACAGATAAACAATAGCACATTAAAACCAACATGGGTGTGCTTTTGCAGTACAGATGCAGGAAAAGTTTTGGAAACCTATCCAACATATTCCTTTTCCTTTCCAAATCCCTGCAACCCATGTTTATTTTATAGGACAAACACACATAAGAATTAGGAAATCCCTATTTACCTTGTATTGCTCTTTTGGCATGTTACTAAACTAGTAAATCAATGCCCAGAAAAAGCAGCATTAAGGTGATAATTACAGAAATGACCCATCAAAATTCTCACTGTTTTATAATTTCAGCAGAACATAATAAAAAATGAGGTGCAGATCTTATCAGTTGGTACTTTATTTCCTTTTTTGAAAATGTGATTCATTAATTTTTACTGTTTTTAGGATCAGTCATAAAAAGAGTTGTTTTTATAACAATGCAATCAAAACCTATTTCACACCTTCGTTTTTTAATAAAGGGATAACGATGATTTCGTAGATTACTAAGAGCATGTGTCTTCTTTAGTGGCATGTAAGAACCGGCTGCATCCAAGCCAGGTATCATAAGTGTTGATAGATTTCTGTTGCTTGGAATATTTTCCAACACCTCTGGATCTTTATTTGAAGCTGTGTTAGTTTCAGAAGTAGTCTGGCTGTTGTTAATATACTTGACACCAGCATCTTCCATCTAAAGTATGAAAATAAAATTGTTAATGTTAAATACAAAATAATATAAAATGAGGTAAAGCTAAATTCAGTCTGTAGAACTGTCAAGAGACATTAATGATCCCAATAGAAAAAGGCCAATGGAATCGGGAACATAGTGATGCTAACATATACTTCCAGTGCTATGCTCCAAGGTAGAATTCATTCCCGCAATATCTATAATGACATTATCAGGTGTCAAAATGATATAAAAATATCTTCAATCGACAGAAGTAGAAAGAAACATAGTAATTCCTCAGAAAGCAGACACCATAAACAAGTAAAAACAAAACTAAGATGTTATAATTATTATTTTATATTATTATTATCACATTGAACCTAAAAACTTTAAATGTATATTGTCTGTTTAGCATTTATATTTATTTAGTGTAGTCTCATACACTAACTGTAAGACTACACTAAACTGTATGGACAAAGATTCCTATTAGTCTATGACATGGAAGAAGAAATATAGCCTTCTGGAAGATGCTGAACAGCAACTCCAGCCTCATCACTGGCTTTCCCAATAGAACTACTGAAAATTGTGATTCAGCAACATCTGGAGGGGCAAAGGTTCCCCAGCTCTGGCTCACGGGAGAAAGGCACATGTGCATGAGATGCAGATGAATGATATATGAGAGAAAAGCACAAAACAGATGGGTACGTATGTGTGAGTGAAACAGGCAAAGAGGAAGAGAAGGTGTGAAAGAGAAGAATGGGACAAATGGTGCAGGAAAGAAAGAGATGGGGAGCACACAGATGGTGAAAGAAGTACACAGAAGACATTTTTATACAATTTACTCAGTAGGTAAGTGGAGTGAAGGAAGGAGGCTGAGATTTGCAAATCCAAACCAGTGGTTGCAGGTCCTTCATGTTTCACTTTTAAAAGATTCTTGTTGAGTTTATAATTGATAAGAATTAACATCAATCAGTCCCAAAATGAAATGGTACACTACTGATAAAGAGCCATTTCAGAAGAACTAAGTGCAAAGTTCTTGGTATCCTGTTTAAATAAAAGTGTTTAATCTTACTCTTCATCTTTTAAAAAATAGAGCATTTTAGTCCAGAAACTTTTTTTTAAAGTATCAATACTATACAAATTTGAGAAAAAAGCAGAGTCCACAAACTATTGTAGAATTATGTGAAACTCCTCTAGAATCAATGGGACTTCAGCACACATGGTTTTGCACCTAATTTTGGCCAAAACATTTTCATTAATAAGTATGTACATTAACAGGTTACACCACCCCCATTGTCTCCCCTTGAAATAAAATAAATAAATATTAATTGTGGAATTCCATAACTTGATATAATCACATACTTTCAATAGCTGCATGTAATTAACCTCAATATACACCTGTCAATCTTACCTGACCCACCACCATGCGGTTTGCATACACTTCATCACTTCCATTTATCATAGCTGAAAGTTTGGCTGCAGCAAAGAAGGTGGAGGGATTCGGTCTTCTCCTATAAGCCTCAAATGGGGAATGTTGCTGAGCTGGAATAAAATAATAAGAAAAGAATTTATTCTCTTCATGGTCATTCAGAAGAAAGTGATGACAATTTTGAGATGAAATTATTCATATTTTTGTCTCATGAGTAGGGCACTTGAGGTAAGAGGAGCCTTCAGACCATACAAAAAGCTTTGCCATTTCTTTCTTCCCCCTCTTCCTGTTGTCGTCGTCACATCCAGCCTTCTACAGCAGGGTCATTCTAGTACTCATGGAATATCATGGCCTCCAGATATACTATTGGTCAATGCTGGCCCGGAATTCTAGGAGTTATAATCCCACCATACTTGAAGAGCATGGTGGGAAATTAGGTAAAGAAGAAGAAATGAATAGAATAACTATTCTATAACATAACTAGAATTAGTTATGTATGGGGCTTATAACAGGGATGGGCAACCTACAGTGCATTTTGCAGCCCCTCAAAGCCACTCTTGACTATACAGTTTGCAGCCAACTGGGGTTCGAAAATGGACAACTATATGTTCTGAAAGAGTGAAACCATAGTTTAAAAATAAACTGGGCCTACCTACTTTGTGGTCCATAGCTATCCATTGGTCACCAAAATATTGTTCACCTGTCCTACCACGATTAGATCAACTCTTTCTAGCTCCAATTTTTTCAATATGAACTATTTATCATAAATAATAGCATGAAAGGTTCTTTATCATCTCACTCACATAAGAAGGAGGCTGTCACTATAATTACTGTCATTAGTGGATCTATCAATATGGCCATATGTAAGACTAACAGGAATACCTAGACCAGTGTTCCCCAGATTCCCCCATATCTAGGTCTACTAGTTCTAGGATGGGGGGAGAATCACATGATTCTTGTGACTTTTAAAACTCAAATGAGATTTTTAAAAACAGAAGGAATCGATCAGCAACTGACCAGGTTTTTCCAAACTAAAGGAGTTCAAAAAGAGCTACACATCTGATTCTGCTGGATATATTCAGCTTCCTGCATTCCTTTATCAGTGCAACACAATCTCTTTGTTGGACTAAGATTGTTTCCAGGATCTGCTTTGCATTTTGGTTAGTTGTTTCTCCTTGAACTTGGCTGTGCCACGCCTCTGCATCACACATTGCAATTATGCCAAGTTGGGAAAAGGGGATTTGATAATGCAACAGGTGTCTCAGCCGCTTATTATTTTTCTATGTTTCTGCTATAACATTTCAAAATGGGGATTGAAGACACAAGTTAGAGTAATTTGAGGGAGAAAGAAAAGGAAGTAAAATATTAATAGATACTGAAATCCCAATATATACTACATTGCTTGCCAACACCTTTGTTTCCTCATAGTTTATTCATTCAGGATATAATCTATCCAAATAAACAAGGAGCTAACTGAACTGAATAATGAAAGCATTGTTTTATTAGATGTTATCAACTAGTCGATAATATTATGAAATAAATGGAATCCACTCTGGGACTGAAAGTGAGAAGGATTAACTCTTTTCTCCAATATTCTTTCCTCAAAAGGTGTTAATAGTTCTATTAGAAATGTGCATGGTTCTACACATCTCCCTCATCTCTTTTAATCTCATTGAAAGGCATAGGCCCTTAATAATGCTTACCATTGGGAAGTTTATGTGCATAGTTTTCTGAAACTGTTTAGGATTATATGCATATTAGAAAATAGAGATCTCTTTTTACCTATACACACACGCACACACAAAATATGTTAAAGGAATCAAGAGCAATAATGATATACTTTGATACCAAGATAAATGCATGAAAATAATGGAATTTAGTATCCTTGTACTCATATAACTTGCATTAAAAAATTAAAGAAGAGTCCACTAGAATTCATGATCAGAATATTCATTTGTTCTACCTGACATTTTCACCTGTTTTTCAATTAGCAAAATGTTTTAATACATAAAAAATAAGCAGAATTCATTACCATCTTTTTATGTTTTTACTCTTAACATGGCCAATCTGGTAGCCTAAAATGATAATGTAGCCAACAGAAACACAGTCTTGATTGTATTTATTTATTTTATAAAACATATATGGCTACTCATCTTATTTACCGCAATTCTGGGTGGCTCACAGCAACAACAAAAATATGTAAAATAAGTAAAAAAATAAAAAATAAATCATCCAAAACAGAAACAGAGCCCAGCATCCTCCAGCAACATTGCAATAACAATAACAACAATCACTGGGCTTGAGATTCACCCTATCCCAGCCCCTGGGGGGAAGAGCCAGCTTTTTAAGACGTTCTGGAAGGCTAGAAGTGTAGGGGCCTGCCAGATCTCAGGAGGCAGGGTGTTCCACAGGACAGGGGTCGCTACCGAGAAGTCATGCTTCCTCAGTCCCACTAGATGATAACTTTTAAGGGAAGAGACCTGGAGCATGCCCACCCTATCTGACCTGGTGAAACAGGCAGATATTCTCAGGAAGAGGCAGCCCCACAAATAACCTGGCCCTATGGCACGCAGGACTTTAAAGGTGATAACAAGCACTTTGAATTGTACCTGGAAAAAACTGGAGGCTAGTGCGGCTCATGCAGTGGTGGTATTATATGGGCAAAGCAAAGGGCATCCAAAAGTATGCACGGCGCTGCATTTTGGACCAGTTGTAATTTCTGGATGGTCTTTGAGAGCAATTCTATGAACAGCATGTTGTGGTAATCCACCAGGAAGTGACATGACTTGAGTAATTTTGAGCAAGGCCTCCCAGTCCAGGAATGGGAACAACTGTTGCACAAGATAGATCTGTACAAAGGCCCCTTAGCCATGGTTGCCACCTTAGCGATGGTTGCCACCTGCTCCTTGAGAACCCCAAGTTGAGAACCAGCTCTGTCTGGGGAATTGCTATCCTGTCAAGACTCAAAGTGACACCTTTGAGGTGGGGAGAAGGGACCCAAAGGGTCCCCATCTTGCTAGCATTGCGTCAGAGCTGGTTCTCCCTATCCAGACCCTCACAGCTTCTAGAGCAGTGTTTCTCAACCTTGGCAACTTTAAGGTGTGTGGTCTTCAACTCCCAGAGTTCCCCAGCCAGCATGAGCAGCACCCCCTGAACAGCACCCTCTGCTCAGCCACGTGTACAGATGTACGGCTGGGTATCTAGGTACAGCATACTGATACCACATTCCATGCCAATGAATTACCTCCTCCAATAGTTTCATGTAGATATTGCACAGTTGGAATTTAAAGAAAAGAATTTCTGGTAAAATATTAGGAGAAATTTCCTAATGGTTAGAGCTGTAAACAATGGAGCAATCTAATGGAATAATCAGTAATTGATTGAGAAGGAGATTGGATTAGATGACCTATTAGGTTCCTCCCATCTGATACACTGTATGATACTATGACTAAAAAAGATGGCTAAAACCATCATAATATCAGGTAGAGCATAGAAACAACATTAAAGAGTCTCTTAGAAGAGCGATAATGGAGTTAATAAGTGAACCTGTACTAAACGCTGAAGTAAATCAAGATCTGAACTAACAGTGAGAGGCTGGGAATGAAGGCCCTGTATTTTTCCTTACTTCATGTGTAATTATTAATTTTAAAAGCTATTAACATGCCAAAGTGACAGACATCTCTTCCTCATATCACCAAAAACTCACCTTATACAAACCTGAGTTGGCCAAAACAAAGCCAAATTTAGAGATTAAAATACTGTCACACCAGCTAAGGATTTCTTCAGTGCTTCACCAGATTATAGACAAGTCCATAGGCTATATTATTTATGTCTTAATGGCAATTAAAATTTGCCAATCTGCTTCTATATGAAGAAATGCTATGTAATGTCTACACTGTTTGCCCACGTTGAAATACTTCCACTATTTCTCTGCTTCCCTAAATTTCTCACCCTCCTATACAAGGATTCTGTGCCAGTCAGAAAACAGTTCCTGCCCTCCACGTTCTTCTGAGGGACTGAACTAATTTATTTCCAGCTCGGCTGCAGTATGGCAGCAGGTAGTGAAGCTGGTGTGTGTGTGTGTGTGTGTGTGTTTTTGAGAGGCTGTGGCTCCATTTTGTCATTGAGTGGGATATCTCTCCATGATAGCCCTCTGAGGTAGTCCAGACAAGAAGCACAGCCATGAGTATTAACTCTATGTTTATGTAAGGTTACATCAACAGAATCTTGCAAGACTGAAATCTCTCCCCTCCTCTCTTTTAACTCTCTGGAAAACTAGGGAGGGTCTCTTTTGAAATGCTTCCCACAGCTCCTCTCCTTTGGTGGGCTGAGAACTCTTTTGCACGCCGGTTGTCCAGTCTGCAGCTCTCCCTCCTGTCTCCCAAGGTCATTCCCACATACCATTACACCCCATCCCCCATGTGCTATAAGAAAAATGCTAACTTGAGGCTTTGGATCTCTTTCTCATTACCCCCAATCAAATTAGCCAATAGTGAACTTTATACATATTTTGTTAGTTTGCAAATAAGCCAGAGTATAAAACATCAAGCTGCTTTTCTTTCCTTTTTTTGGGCAGAGTGATTTCTTCTTCCATTCTTGTTCTGTGGGTATGGGGAGTAAAAATCGTGGCATCGTATGAGTGGTTAATACAGGTTAATGTCTTTTCCAAATGTCTGTATTATCCTACAATTGAGATCTAATCATGATATTCTTTGAGGGAACTTTTATAGTCTGTGATTCTTAACTGCAAAACAGATTTGGTAAGGATATTACTACTACTACTATTACTACTACTAATAATAATAGCAATAATAATAATAGAAATAATTATTTCATAATTATTATTAAATTTATATGCCACCTGACTCTCAGTGACCTTGGGCTGTTAATAAATTATTTAAAACATAAAACATTAAAAACAAGAAAAACTTCAAGAGACAAAAAGAAGGGTAAAGATGGCAGGATGACAAACCAAATGGGAACAAAAGAAAATAACCCACATAGTCTAAAGAGGTTTTGGTCATCCTCGCCAAAGGCCTGGGGGAAGAGCCAGGTCTTCAAGGCCCTTCAAACACCAGCAGGGTGGGGGCCATCCAGAACATCTTTTAAAAAATGTATACCTTCTGTTATTATGGTTTTCACAAGTCTGAAATAATTGAAAATTCCAATGGATTTAGCAGTCAACTATCCATAGCAGATTCTTAGACTTTATAACACTCTGTCAGGGTGTTACAAAACAGTAACATATCAGCTTCCTATTTGCATCCATAACTTAGACTACTGTAATAGGAAAGGTATTTCAAGACTTCTAAATCACCAGACAGGAGAATTAATTACAGATCGACTCTATTAGTTATTTATTTTTACTGGAAGAAACAATCCAGTTTAAAAAATGACAAAGCAATATCTAACGTGCAGATTATAAATCACATTCCTGAAGTTCCATACATTTTTTACAGCACAATTATGACAAAGTGTTAACTCAATGACTGTAGTTTATCTAGACTCTTGTAAAATGAACAGAGAGATCAAGATTTCGATTTACTAACCAAAAATCTAAGTTCACACATGTGAAAATTAGTACTTTAAATGATTTTTAAAAGAACTTTCAATGCTTCTATTGCTTCTTGGGGCATCTGGTTGTTTGCTTTTAAAATTATAGCCCAGATGGACTTTGGTCTTCTCTAACAAGACAGTTACATTTTTCAGAGACTGCTGCAAGTTGGCAAGAACTCTCTGCATCCTATAGATTCTGTTCTACATCTCATTGTCTTCAAAAGCTAGAATTCTACAAATACGCCAGTACAACAGTAAGTGCCCCCTATGCTATATTTATTGACTCTACCCCATACATATGTACAATTATCAAAGAGTATGGTAGTGGCACACCATCCATTGTCATTATTTTCAAAACACACATTATGTGTACCAAATCCAGTATAGTGACTAAGCTGTAAGTATGCATTGTCCAAAAAGAGGAAACACATTACCTAAACAAAGAGGATATGGATTTGCATTTGCTAGCTTATAATTTAAATAGAAATGTGACACATCTCACTGTAATATGAAGACTGTGATTCTGTGACTTGTGTGCCTGCCCATTTTGCTGTCTATGAGTTAACTCTTGATGGGCAGCTGAAGGACCTTGTTTTCCTTTCCTGTGATTAACTTTAAACTAAATTTGGGCTGAACAGTCCTTAAAACAGATTATGTCTTTTCCTTAAGATAAGATGTATTCCCATCCTAGAAACAAGATACTTTAGGAAGCTAACTTTTTACTTATATACATACATACATATACAACAATCACTATATTTCCTTACAAGTAAACACCGTTAAGCAAAGCATAAAAACGTAAGGGTAGTAAGAAAAAAAATTAAAGACCAAAAGTAAGAAAAAAGGAAATCTAACTAAATCTAGCTTGCACTAACATGATTCATTGTACCTTTCCATGCTTTACAACAATTGTGAACCATTTTTGCTTCCATCATGTCCACATATCAATTCAAATATTGTTTTCCACTCTTGAGACTTTTCAATTCTCTTTTCTCATCTCCATCTCCATCCGATCATGACATTCTCACTCTTCCCCTCCCTCTCAATCCATTCTTTCTTCCAGCATGTATTTGTTTTGCAATTCATTCTCTCTATATGACTAAACCACCTCAATGTAGTTTTTTTGTATTGGTCACTCACTTTTATATTCAATCCACATTTATTCATTAGTCTTTCATTCTTGAGTCCATCTTTTCTTGTTTTATCACACAAACTTCTTAAATAAATTATTCCTACTGCATTCAACTTATTCTTATGTTTCTCTTGACGTACCCAACTCTCACTTTCATTTAACAAAGTGGGCTACACTCCTATGTAGCCATCTTCATTTATTTGGACAAACATTAATTCCTTGCAAAAGGCTACATACTACCCATTACTTTTTTACAAATAGTTGCATGTCTTAAAACTTCTCCAGCCATTTCCCTCTATATTAATTTCATATCCATATTCCATTCCATCATACAATTTATTTAACTTGTATTGCAAATCATTTGGATTCTCGGTCATCAATATGGCAGCATCTGCATACAAAAGTACACATTTCCACTTTACCAATCAACATACCTCAAATGCTACCACCAATATTCTCTATATATTTATCCATAAAATATATTTAGTAGCCATGGTGATATCACATATCCTTGTTTTACTCTTTGCTCAATGTTGACCCATTTGCTAAGTTTTCTGTTTACTCTCTCATGCTTTACTTCCATCATTTCAGCCTCCAACATTTCAGCCTTTTCAGTAATGTCACTATATAAAGAAATAAGAGAGTACTGATCATAACTTGCTTACCATCTAAAGTGTAGGTAGCATGCAAATATTTTTAATTAATTAATTAATTAATTAATTAAAATAAAATAAGGCAACTATCACATTAAATAAATCCTACAGGCCAATAGTCCTGGATCTGTTTACTACGTTTATAATGTAATGCCCATATGAAATCTCAAAGGACAATTTAGAATGCTTAAACACCATTTAGTAACATTCCTATATATTTTATACATTTTAGACATATGTCAGGGGAAAAAATGAATAACGATCACCTGGAGAAAATAGCAAACAGTTTTCAAATAGCTTCCCAGAATTTCCTCCAGCAATGTTAACATAGGTTAATCTATAACTTAAAGAATGAAAGCTATGAAACCAAAAAGGGAAGAAATCTGCAGAATAAATTATGTTGGATAAAGTGTACAACCTCATACCACATAATGATTTATGTCTGAATTTCAGGATTAAAAGGACAGATCTTCAAAACTGTCTTCCACATATTTTGTTTCTGTTATTCCTAATATGCAGAAGCCAAAACTTTCAGAGAAAGGGCTTGCCATCAAACATCTCCACAGCTTTTCTTCTGCCAATATTCATGCTTCTGTCTAAGTTTCAAAGAATTACTGATATACTGCATGTGAAAATGCTTTGAACATTTCACCATGCTTGCAATACTGAAGGAGGGTTGCCAGCACTTTAGATGGAGCTATTAAATTTGGCCCAAAATTGATGAGTATCAGTTTTATTCAGGTTGGTGCTTCTATAAACATTACCAAAAGGCTTGTATCATAAATGGAATGGCAAGACAAATAGGAATATGGGAGAAAGTGGCAGCTTTGTCTGTTCCTAGCCCACCGGATAAATAGCCAGCACTCCACCTGCAGTTCTTTTTAGCCAGGGTAGGCAGAGGTCTAAAGGATATGGGGCTGCTTAACCCATATAAGCAAACTGTTCACACATTCAGTTGCAAAAGTAGACAAGCTGCTATCTCAACCACCCCACCAGAACAGAATAGGCAGCAACGATTTTCTCAGCAAAGTGTATTACAATATCATCCACTAAAGTCTTTGAAAGGGCCCTCTACACAATTTTAATCTCAAGAGTATGAAGTCACTACTCTGCTACCTGAAGCTGAAAAGAAGGGTTTCTTTGTTTTTGTCTCCACCACAGATCTACAAACGTTCAATAAGAATCAGCCCAGGTTTGTCTCTACCACTACTATCATAAATCTAGAGTTTTCCTAAGCTCCTCAATAAATCAAGTGGAAAGTGTTGAAGAATAACTGTGTCCACCATCATTCCATTCCACAGATCAACTCTGAGTCATAAATACCAACATTGGGAAAGGAATCCTTCAGTAACCATTAGGGATAACTTTAAGTAAATAAATAAACTATCCACCACAACTAATAGCCATTGAAAGCCTTATTTTCCAAAAATTTATTTAACCCATTTTGTATGGTAGCTACCACAACATCTGAAATGTAAAAACATATTGGATCTGTTTGCTAGGAGACATATTTCCTTCATCTGTTTTCGATCTCCCACCACTCAGGTTCATGGAATTAACCAGAGTTCTATTATTATTAAAGTGAGAAAAAGAACTCTTTTTCCCCTACACCATGCATAATTTTATAAGCCTTGCCATGTTCACACTTACTTATCATGTTTTCAAACTAAAAACCCCAAACATTATTCTATTTCCCTTACAGATTCATTATTCTGGAACTGGTTGTCCTTTTCCATACCTTTCGCAACTCTATGATATCCTTTTTAGTATATGGTAAAGAATTAGTTTTGGTTTTGCTGAGACAAATGAGAGAAAGCTTCTTGCACATTCCCAGGTAATGGCTGAAAGCATGTAAAACCTTTTCCTTTCCATGTAGGTAAGGTGAACCACTTGGTTAGCCTAAATAGCAGGTAAATTAAAGGGATAAATGGTTTGAGTTATATACTGCATTCAAACTTTACAGAATGGCTACCTGAAATTCCAGGCAAACTGTCATTTGTAGTTTTTTCTCTCCTGCTGAAGCCCATTATACCTCCTCACTGTGAAAAGCTACTCACAAGGATGGGAAAATGCTTTCGAATGTTATTTAAGCCTCCATCAACAGGCAAAGGTTGAATTTTCATATTAGCCTTTCACACTCTGGTTTCCGGGTTTTTCTCAATTATGGTGAAGTGTAAATTGTCACACTTCAGGAGAGGCTTCTCTCAAATCTAGTTTTTTAAAAATCAAGCTTATATTTTTATTCTTATATCTTCTAAGGTTTTCCTTTTATTGGAATGACAGAAAAAACTGAAAACATCTTACCATCTTTGGTTCTGGATGGGGTGGCATCCAGGGGGCAGCCATAGCTAGGAGGGCCTTTGCTCAACTTTGTGTTGTGCACCAGTTGTGCCCTCTCCTGGATTAGGAGGCTCTTCTCTCAATCACTCGTGCCCTGGTCACCTCCCGTATGGATTATTGCAATGTGCTGTATATGGGGCTACCCTTGAAAGTATTTAGAAGCTACAGCTGGTGCAGAATGCAGCAGCGCGGGCAGTTACGGGCACCTCTAGGACTGCACATGTAACACCTTTGCTGCACGAGCTGCATTGGGTGCCAGTCTCCTTCCGGGTCCAATTTATGTTAGTTATGACCTTTAAAGCCCTTCATGGCATGGGCCCAGGTTACTTGAGGAACTGTCTTGTCCCTATTACATTGACCGGTCCCACCCGGTCTGGCAGGAAGGGTATGTAACGGACTCCGTTGCCTAGAGAGTTTCAAGTCCAAAGGAGAGCCTTTTCTACCGTGGCTCCTGCCCTCTGGAATATCTTGCCCCCTGAGGTGAAACTGGCCCCCACTCTGCTGGCCTTCTGAAAGGGCATTAAGACCTGGCTCTGCCAACCTGCAGAGGACCCAAGGGGGTTTGCAGCACTGGGGGTGGCTGGCAGTTTGAGGATACTCTCTCTTCCTTTTAATCTGCGTTGTAGTTTTAACTTTTTAGCTTAATTTTAACCTTTTGTAGTTTTTTACATACATACATACATACATACATACATACATACATACAAATATATGTATATTATGGGGGGGGACTCTGGGCAGCTCACAACTCATTAAAAACAATAAATATACGATTAATATGTGTGTATGTGTGTGTGTGTGTGTGTGAGAGAGAGAGAGAGAGAGAGAGAGAGAGAGAGAGAGAGATTTTATAGTTTTTTATCTGTAATGCTGCCTAGAGTCACTTGCATAGTGAGATGGGCGGCATATATAAATTTGAAAAATAAAGAAAGAAAAATAAACAATATACCTATTGGATAATCCCCCCCTCTTCCCCACGAGTTCATCCCGTCCCACCTGATCACACAGAGAGGGCATGCTCCAGACCCCTTCGGCAAAAGAATTCCGACTAGCGGGGTCCAGAAGGCAGGCCGTCTGTGCTGTAGCCCCCACCCTTTGGAATATCTTGCCCCCGGAGGTAAGATTGGCCCCCTCACTCCTGGCCTTTCGGAGGGATTTGAAGACCTGGCTCTGCCATCTGGCCTGGGGCGAGGAGGGGGATCATCAAGTGCAGGGTTGGCTAGTCCCTTAGTGGCCTGGCATTGCTGCCTTGAACCATCGGCCTCCTGGATTTTTTCCCCTTTTATTTTTGTGAATGTGTATTGTTATAGGTTTTAATTATATATTTATTTATTGTTTTAACGTGTTGTGAGCCGCCCAGAGTCCCCCATTGGAGGGAGATGGGCAGGGGACAAATTAAATAAATAAATAAATAAATAAATAAATAAATAAATAAATAAGAAAGAAAGAAAGAACGAACTACAAAATGCAGCATAAATTCTTTAGTTACTCTTCATGTAACTAGATGCTAACTCCAGGAATTGGTCTCTTCAAATGAGAAAGAGGAGAGTGAAAATATTCTGCTGTTTTCATAATTATACAATCTGATAACATTCCAAGAAACAGAACGCATGATTGTCTTGATCTGAAAACTGTATCCTAAGCAACGTTTTTCACTTGTTTATTTATATGGATTTATTAGGATGTATTTGGTCCTAAAACCAATTTAATATAGTTGATTTTTCTGTTATTGGAGATCCAGGGTAGGGTATGCGTAGTAATTAAGGGACCAGACAGACTTAGATTCAAATCAACATTCACCCATGGAAGCTCACTGGGTGACTTCAGGCTACCGTTTTCCACAAGCTTATTCCTATGTGGAAATGTAGGGATAAGGGAGTGCTATGTATGCTGTATCTACTGTATGTACAAAACCTATCCTTCTCAATGTTCCAGAGAACTCTAGAATATTCTATTCCTCCTTCAGACCAAATCATTTGATCCATTTTGGGGGTAGTCAACCAGTTTATAGGGTTCCAGAGAAGTGGAGTATAGGATTCTAGATAAAATAGTGCTGTATCAAGTCTAGAATATCAAGAATGTTTCCAGTTCAAAAGACTGACGTCCAGAAAAGTGCCATACACCCCTTGAAATGGATAAGTCAGTTGGATCTGGAAGAAGAATGGTTGGTTTTACACATCACTAATGCAGTGTGTCTTGAGCTCCTGGAGGAAAGGAGAGATATGAGTATGGTGAATGTGGTCTGCCTACCAGCCCCTCATGCCACATCCCCCACAAGGTAGTGATGTTCTTGGCCACATACAGAATGAAGTATTCCAGTCCTTCCCTCTGCAGATTTAAAAAAAAATTAGTTGCTTTAAAACAAGGGACAGAACTTGGGAGAGGTGTGTAAAAGGAGGCTGAATAAGAAACAGGGCTTTCATGTTCCCAACAGCCTCAATTAAATGGCTGGAATGCACCAAGAAGTTGTGGAAAGTCCATGTAAAGGAAGCAAAAGAATTTGTTTCAAGAGGATTCTATTTCTGTAGAAATAGGTAACATATTTAAGAAGGAATTTGTTCTAGGAGTTTGATTTCTGTTTGCTGTGTTGTACTAAAGTATCATTACTTTGTGTTTTTATTTCACTTAACAAGTTTGGGAATTGTGTATAATATCAGCCTTTATTCCGTTTTCAGTCTGAGTTCAAAAAATACATTTTTCTCTTTAGAATTTCTTGTAAACTGTAATAATAACTTGATCATTCTCCAGTATCATCTTGGAGATTCTGGCAAAGAATTACCTATTTGTAGCAGACCACCACCACGGTCTATTTCCTTTTGGATTTTATTTTCTTTTTAACTGATTTGTAAGAGGCTAATAGGCAATTCTGTATGTTATCCATACATTTTATCTTGTCTTATTTTATTAAAATTTGACTTTGTGCATCTTCCCTGAGATTGGTTTCTCAGTTGAGTTCTCTAGTTGCCACATCTCTACGCTACATGGCCAGGATCATGGTGTTATTGAAATTATTTCACTTTTTCCATTTTTAAAAAACTTTTTAAATGGCTGAAAGGCAGCACAGGGTGTGAGAGGTTTATCTCTTTCACACACTGGGGTTAGCATGAAGGAAGTCAGGTGAAGATCCCCTCAAAAGATAGGTGAGGGCAGCAGGAATTTCCAAGCTGCTACCCCAAAGCAAAATGCGAGTGTGAAGACCTAGAATATTTCTGGAGTGGAACATTTTGGAACTCTAGTTTTGCATACTGTGAGCCTCAGCAACCCATTTGAGAATCAAACAAATTTAAAATAATAATAATGTGCTGCAGAGGGATTGCAGCTGGAAGAATGAGATGCTGACTGAACATATCTAAGGTATTGTTTTATATATGCAGCTTATATGTCTTCTTTTACATTGTTTACACTTTTATAACCTCTCAGGGTAGAGACTTCCTAAAAATTCATTGTTTCTTCAGGTTTGATCCCAGACAAAGATCCCAGACTACCACCACTAGTTAAAAGCACTATTTGATTATTCTGTCTCTTCCCTGCTAACTTGTGTCCTGTAAAGAAATATAACAGAAGAATATACGAGAAAATCAGGAATGGAATATAGTGATGCCTGAAACCCTAGCCAATATGGGGCACAAGTGGACAATAAACACCTCAGTGGAAGTATCCTTAGGGACACACTGATATAGAGAATCAGGGATAGGATTTCTAGATGGTTTTGTTTTTGTTTTATAGTAAATTGAGTCATGGAGGACAGGAAGAATGGGAGTAAATTTTAGTTAAAGTCAGTGATAACAGAGTCTTTCTCCCTGCTACTTTCTCAGTCCAGATCAGTAGATTGCTGCCTAGATTGTTCTCTCACAATACATACAGAAAACTGAAAGAAGGGAATGACAATTTTAATGGGAAAAATGTCATGGGGAAAAGTAAGTTCAAATTATACACTCATTGCTGAATTTATCTCTGGGGAAAAAATGGGAGATATTGTCAGCAATAGATTCTTGATCTCTCATAATCCTAAGAACTATCACATACTTCTAGAAGCATAAACCAGAACATCTGAGTCAAATTTTCTCAATCATTTTTACTCTACAGTTTTTATAGTTTTAATAATCACTGTTTTATATGTATTTATTGGTTTCCTTTTTAACTGAGTGTTGTACACCACCTAGAGTCACTTTTTTGTGAGATGGGTGGCTATATCAATATGATTGATTGATTGATTGATTGATAGATAAATAAAAATAATATGACAAATGGAGAGAGGTGCATGTGAATGTATTCAAGCTTCCTTTCATGATAATCTGACATGATAATAAACTCTCCAATTTCCTTATGCTCATTTTATCACAGTTATATAGGCTTTCATCATATATACTGTAGAACAGCTAAAGCCCTCTGAGAATTTCATCAAATAAATATTATTTATTTATTTATTTATTTTTCAAATTTACCCATGCCGCCCATCTCACTGTACAAATGACTCCAGGCGGCATTACAAGTTAAAAAAAGGAAGGGAGGGGAGAACATATACACACACATTACCCAATTAAAGCAGATCCACAAACAAACCAAGTCAAGATACAACCAGCAAAAGATAAAAGCAATGCAAGGACTGAAAAAGAGAACAAATTATCAAACTGAAAAACTAGAAAGCCTGAGAAAAGAAAAAAGATCTTCACTGGGTGTTGAAAAGACAGTTTAGACACCAGACAAACCAGATAGTGGGAATAGCATTCTAACTGCTAGCACTGAATTTTATGGAGAAATACTCCTCTCTCTAATACACAGCCTTTCAACTCAGATGAAGAAGGCCACCAAAGAAAGCCCGCAGAAGATGGCCTTCAGTAACCTTACCCAAAACCATTTAGGGTATTAAAGCAGCATTGGGAAGAGGCTCACAGCCAGGGCTGATTACAGAAGTGTAACCATAATTCTGTTCCAACGTCTAACCTTAGTTAACAGCCTTGACTGCCTTGTTAAATCAATGCTCTTTACATACATTTTCCTATAAAAATATCCTTGTCTCTGTCTGAAATGGTCACAATAACCATCAAAGCCCATGTCTCACAAAGGAAGGAAAGTGTTTTTGTTTTGTTTAAATCTCATGCATCTAAGATTCTGTAAATGAGCCAATAGGCTTTCACTATAAAAACCTCTAGGAATATAATTAAGATCACTCATGGGTAAACAAAGCAAAATAAAAATAGAGCTATTTACAAATCATATCTGATAGGTCATTCATTTCTATTATGTTTTAGACATATGCTTTTTGGTCTATTTGCTCAACACTGCTTAGAGTAAGCTCTAATGAAATCATAAACACTTTCCACTAAAGAAAATTATTTCAAACTTGAATGCATGTTTATTAAAAGATACAACACTACCTTAAAAGAGACAACGGTCATCCATACATTGTCAAGAAAAAGAAATATCTGGTTTTCAAATTTTCTGCGTTTATGACACAGTTTCTTAAATATTTCTGAAAGAGAAAAAAACACCAGAACTATCTACTTTTCTCTGTATGTACCTATCCAACAGAATAAACAAACAAGAGAGAGCAATGATTTAAAGGAGGAACTTTTTGTCTACCTTTTGGTTTGGATGTCCTTTTTCGAATCTTCATTTTAGGTAAGGATGGCCAAGAATAATGAAAAGGTGCATCTGAATCCGAATCCATTATTTTTGCTAATCAAATACCCCTTTCAAATGGTATTAGCTGTTGTATGGAGCAGCAAGTCAAGCAGTACAAAATAAAGAGGTTGAACAACACAGAATCAAATTGCTCTCTAAACCCAGGAGAGGCAGTTGGGGTCTGTTCTCTGCATCAATGCACATGGGCTAATGTTAAGGCAGACAGAGTCAAGTTAAAATAGGATGTGCACCCAGGAGTGGGACTGCTGTATCCTAGTCTACAGTCACTGGAAAGGTCACCGTGTGCCAATTAATCATTAACTTGCCTTTTCATTTTCCAAACCTAAGTAAAGAATAATTAGAGTTGTTTGAGAAGGAAAGAACTTTTGCATTGTCTCAGAATGATACAGAAAGCTAGGGCAATTATTTTCTTTACTGTTTTTAAAAACAGTAAATTAACTTTAAAAAGTTAATTTCTATTTGAATGATAAATAAAGTCTTTGCCTTTAATTATTTTATATTATTTTAAAGCATGAGCTTTCTAAAAGATGAAATTCTGAAGGCAACATTTAAAACAATATTTGTGAAACTAATCACATTCCTGACTCCGTTTCATTTCAAGATTTCCCTCATAATTTATCACTTTGGCAGACAAGAATACATTGTCCATAAAAAATGGTTGTCCATATGTTTCCTAATTTTAAAGAGGAAGCACTACTCTTCCCACTACAGCCACCATCTTATTATCCTTTTAGACATTTTACTTCTAAAACCACATGTTTTTTCAGTAATTGTATCTGAGTTTGACAATCTACCATAAAGATATTTGTAAGGTTGGCACCTTTACAGAGCAGTCTTGCCCTCCCTTCGATGTACAAAAGAACTAGTAACTAATTTACAACAAGACTGTCATTCTTATACAATCTCCCTGAACAACTCAGTGGCAATTAGTATTCAACAGAAACTCATTATCCTTTCCCTGTTGTTACACTACACAAACTACAGTTAGTTTTCTTGTTTAAGGGTTTCTTTTTGTAAACACAAAACTAACCTGTTTGTGGTTACTGGTTTTTAACCAAAATTCATTACAAAAATTCTCCTGTTGTGCATTATTCTTATGCTCTACGCAGTGGGGAAGGAAGTGTGTATAAAATGATCAGCTTAAGAAACAAAATGGCATCTGAGCTTCTGAACTTTCCTCAGTCATATTTCCAACCAGTGAGATATACAGATCCATTACAGCATTGTAGATCACATGACTTCCTGAACTTCTTGATAAATCAAATGATTAGCCAACCCACACACTCAGTTACAGATTAATAACAGTCTTGCCAAGAAAAAAATGCAGATTAAATTCATCAAAAGGTTGTGTGTAAAGATTGGGCCAATTAGACTTATTTAAAATCCATGTTTCAAAAATGTTTTTAAAAGAATAGATGTGTGCACAACTAATTTTTTTACAGTTTGTTCTTTTCATTTTACATACAAAGATTTCATTAGAGTCAAGTTGATCTATTAAATGTAATTCTAAACTTTCTAAACTAAAAATATGTGCTAGATAAGAATGAAGTCCTATCTGATTTACCATTCTGTTCCTAAATTACCACAGAAACTAGAAATTTGTGGCAAATATAGAAACCACACATATATTCAGTGAAGTGCTCCTACACATAATCTCTAGCCATTGTTTTAGAAAAGCATATTATCTGTGAACCAAAGCTAATATGTAGTCATCATAACAAATAAGCATGGACAGGCTGATCCTCCATTCCCTTGAGTTTGTTGAAATATATACTGATACCAATGGGAATCCCCCTCTCTCTTGGGTTTAATAAGTGTAATGGGAATTTTGCAGGGATCACATGGGAAGAGCAATCTTGTCCCATCTGGCACTGTTACAGTTATGACTGTGTCCACCTTTGTACCTGCAACTTCAGAGTTCACAAAGCTAGAAATGATGCATTTAGCAAATTACATGAACCCAACCCAACAATGCTGATTATTTGCTTAACACAGCTTTATGCATAATTCTAATCTAGCAAGGGCTACCACACATTATTCCTTATTGATTACCACCAACCTCCACTGCTGGTCAGTTTAATTTGGTGCTATATCTTTTGAAGACTGCAAATCCTAACCCAGCTGGCTTTGTTACATGCATAAGAGTATATAAATGGCACCATAGTCTAGGTTTCTGTATGGCTCTAGTACTTGAGGATCTTCATTACAGTTTTATTTATTGCTGTTGATGAAGATGGCAGAGGTCAGCATGCAACATATATTTGCCTGCTTTTCCCAAGTAAATGTAAAAGGGTTTAACACTTCTGAGGAGCAAGCAAGTTGATGCTATGATAAACTGATTTTAAAGTAAAAATTACAATGATGAGACTAGTAAGCTGAGGGGGGGAAGCAATTACAGAGCATCAAATCATGGTGAGAGAGTAGGATACTGTGGGAGATGGTGAGAAGGATGAGAAATACTGGGTGAAATAACAACCAACAGATGGGAAAAGAGTGTTAATTGCATATCTCATAAATGGTAGCTCAGCAACTACAAAAAGCACGGGAAAAAGAAATTCAATGTGTTCAGAGACTCCACCTTAATAAACTCACCAATAAAAGAGGGCTGTGGATTCCTACTGCAGTTTCCAATACTGTTTACACCTAATTCTTGCTTTAAAACTCCTTACTGAAATCTATGTGACTTTTGCTTCCTTGATCATGCTGAGCAGTATGGGCTTGACAGATACCACATTTTGAACTGAAATCAGATATATTATGAGTCTGAAGGCAGGATAATTAAATCCAGAGTTTAAAATTACTTAACTGCTTTGAGAGAAAGGGGTCTCATGCTGCTCATATGTAGCAACTTGTTTTCCATGTTTTATATCTATAAATAAGCAAATACTACAAACACAACAGACCTCCAACTTTCTCTTCACAAACAGCCTTCAAGAGGGTCATGAAAGTATAGATGTAAAAAAATATGTATTTGTTAAATAAAAGTACATTTCAAAATATATTTAAATGTTGCAAAATGAGTTATTAAATATCTCAACTTTGTTAACAGAAATATTAACCCACTTACAGCTCTATCAATGTTTTCATTGTACCCATTATGGCTCCAGAAGTATCTAATCCACTACAGATCAAACAATCTTCATCCTGTCTCACTTCTACCTTCCCTTATAGCAGAAGTGGTTAAAAACTAGCTTATTCATTTATATAGCTTGCCCAGTCTCCTATGTTAGAGAAGACTTTTTTTTCCAAAATAATGCTTTAAAAAATGCTATTATCAGAGTTTAAAAGGATTATTATACATTGTGCCCTATTGTGCATTTGTGTGGTTTTGGGGTTTTAGGGGTTTTTTTGCTAATGGGTTTTCAATATAAACTTAATTGTTTCACCTGCTTAAAATAGGCAGTGGCCTGGCACTCTGCACTGCCATATAGAATATAGTACCATTGATATGAATATTTACAGAAGTTGTCTTTCAAATGAATGCCTTGACCTGTTTTACCAAAGTTAAGTTTACAATAGACACCTGCCATTCTCTTTCTCTTTGTGATAAAAGCAATCTAAATTATTATTCCCTGTGTTTTGAACAGTTTTTGTTATTGATTTGCTTTAGTTTGACACTCTTTGTTCTAAGGGAGGTTCATAGGGCTTTACAGTAATACACTAGCATCACTGGAGGCAGGAACCCAGAATTTTCAACCTTTCCCTCCTATTTTTAGAGTGGGAGATGTTGTTGTTGTTGTTAAACTTATATAGCCACCCATCTACTAGAAGACAAAATAAAAATGCAATACACTGAAAAGACCATTTTTAAAGCTTAAGAATCCCCATTTACCTAGTCAGCACTTAAACAAGCATTTACACATTCCACTCAGATTACATAATATTTTCATTAAGTGCACAGTTGCATAAGGGATCTATGCTGAGTTCATAACATTTACCCATTTACGTTTACCCCATAAGATAACAGCTATCCGCATTTTGCTTGCTTCTCTGAGAGCATTGGCTATTTACTACTGCCTTCTACTGGCATGCTTTTGAAAAGTGTTCAGAAATTACAGCTGGTGCAGAATGAGACAGTTAAACCTCTCCCTGATGCATGCTCTTTAACCATGCTGTTGCACTGACTTAATTTGTTCCTAGGCACTAGTACTTGTAAAGCCTGAATCCAGGATACATGAAATATTTCTTCCTTCCATATGATCTTGTCCATGGACTAATCCCACTTTCAAAGGGGTACATAACCCCAAATTTCCAAAACAAACTTGATTCCTACCAATGCAAGACAGGTCCTGCAAGACCAACGCAGCCCACAGAGTTGTATTCCCCCACTCCAAAAGATGCAAGAGTAGGTTTATTGTTGATGCACTGAAAACATTATTATAGCATGGTCTTTAATATTTTTAATCTAAGAATGCTTCCTTTAGAAAAAAGCAGAGACAAAAAACCACTTCTTGTGATTTTAAGGTCTTAATTTTAATTTGGTTATTTGATTATTTTGTTTTGTAAATTTCTTTGGGGACATTTGTTAAAGATGAAATGTGACATGGATTTTTTTTATCAATAAATTAAAAATCCTCAGCATGACTGCAGAATGACTATCCTATTGATTAAAAAAAAAACTATTTAAGCTGCCTCACGACAAATGTAACTGTTCATCTAGATATTTCTGGGCCATAAATACAGATTGTGAAGGCATGGTAAATACATCAATTTTTTTTTAACTTACCTCTGGTATCAATATCCAAAATTGCAAAACTAATCAGAACAGTACTACTCTTACAAAGAAAAAAAAAACCTCTTCCATTTCTATAATACATAGATTTAATATTTCCTTCCCAAACTTGCAAATATTGAAGTAGCTTTGCCCTTGCTTGCAAAGTAGCCTTGCCAATTACTATTGTTGTAAATAATAGTTCTCACTGGTGTATCTTTCAGTTCATTAAAAGCATTTTAGATTTACCATATTTTACAGCATTTGTCCCATTTATTTATTTATTTATTTATTTACTTAATTAATTTATATAGTCACCCATCTCAGACCAGTGACTGGTTCATATACCCTTTTATCTCTGTATCTCTGCAGACATTTAGACAGAACTGAGGAAATGGGACCACTCAGCACAAAGTACGTAGGAGAGGGCAGCAGACACATTTGGCCCAGGGTCCAAGCTTAAGGGAAGGGCAAGCTCAAATTGATATATTTGAAGTTTTTTTAAACAATTGGCTTACATGACATATTTGGTGGGGGGGGGTATTTTTATTTTCATAGGCCACTATTTCTTATTTTATTATGGCTAGGAACCCAGTCTCTGGAAGGATGCTAGGCATCTTTGGATCACTGAGGTCAAAAAAGGGCAGTCCTAAACATGCTCAAACTGTTGAAAGTCTGTGCTTATCACATGTGCTGGTAAGATTATGATTAAGATTTTGTAATCCAGATTTCAACAATTCATGGAATGAGAACTACCAGATATACAAGTTGGATTGGAAAGAGGCAGGGATGCCCCAGATCACTTTGTTAACATTGGGTGGGTAAGGGAAAAAGCAAGGGAATTCTCAAAAGATGCCCATTTTTACCCTATTGATTACAGAAAGACTATGGTCTACAGATTGCCTTTAACAGCTTGATTTAGACTGCAAGCTGTAGATTGCCCTTAATAACTTGATTATACCAGGTCACCTCATCTCTCCATGGAAGAATCTGAATGATTACCAGGAAGCAACAATTAGAACAGAATATGGAGTAATCAAGTAGTTCAAAATAGGGAAAAGAATGGGCCAAGGTTGTATACTTTAACTTATACAAAGACTTTATTATGCAAAATGTTGGATTAGAAGAAGTAGAAACTGGAATTAAAATTGCCAGGAGATTTTGTGCTGATGGATGGAAGCAAGGGACACTTAAAGAATTCCTCGCCGAAGGTGAAAGAACAACGTGCAAAAGCTGGTCTGCTGCTTAGAGTTAAAAAAGGAGAATAAAACCATAAGATTATGTCTACAGGCAATGCCAGCAAGGTGCAAATAGGCAGAAAAATTTGAAGTAGTAACATACTTTATCTTCATGGGCTCAATATTCACAGTGTTGGAAACTGTAGCTATGAAATAAAGAGACATCTGCTTCTTGGGAAAAAGACCGTGACAAGTCTAGACAAAATAGTAGGGTGCAGAGAGATCACGCTGCCAACAAAGTTATGTATTGTCAGGATTACAGTTTTCTCAGCTGAAATATATGGCTGTGAAAGCTGAAAGGCTGAATGACGAAAAATGAATGCCTTGGAATTGTGGAGCAGGATAAATGTTAAGAATCTCTTAGACTGCAAGAAGAACAAATTATTCAATACTGGATGAAGTAAAAGCAGGCTGCTCACTGGGAGTGCTAATAATGAATACAAGACATATATTTTAGAGACATAACATGAAGGCAAGACTCACTAGAAAAGACCCTGATGCTTGAAAAAAATCAAAGGCAATCAGAAAAGTTGCCAATAAAAGGCTACGTAGCTAGACAGTGTCACTGACGGCAAAAACATGCATTACAGGAAGAAAGAAACAGCTACTGACAGTTCTGGCTAAATGATGTCTACCAGGTCAGAAGAAACTGAACACACACACAAAAAAAGCGCCCATCTCTACCTGGAAGGAAAAGCTCCAATTGTTTTTAAATTCAGTGGGTATTCACAAACTTTGCAGATCCAAAAGAAGCATGGGAAGAGAGGGAAGAGTTGTTGAATACCCAAGCAACCAAGCCATTCTTCCAACTGGCAACTCTTGCTTCGTTTCTCATGCCAAGCAGAAAGAGAGGGAAGCAGCCCAGGTTGCCTAGAAACTGACAACAGGAATTCACCATATCGCCAGATACTGTTTGCCCAGTCCGAAGTGTTTACCCTTGCCCCTTGAAGCATTTGCTGCAGTAGAGAGGGCGACAGCTTTACAACTACAAGGGAAGATGCTGTAAAAACCTTGAATGTTTTCAATATGTAAGAGTTCCTGAATCTGAAAAGTAGGCTCTTGTCTACAAAGGTTTATTCTAGGAAATATTTGCTATTCTTTAAAGTTGCACAAGACCCTTTCTTCTCAAGCTAATACCAAGAGCCACTTTTCTAGAAAAGGCTGAAGAATATATCTCACACCCTTTCCCCTCCCACCAGTGAGCTCAATTCAAACAAACTTCCAAACCCTACCTTGAAATTAATCACAATCTCACCAAACCTTAGTCTTTGCTCACCAACTGTGTTTGAATTACATCAAACCTGTCTTACGGTTAGCCACATTTATGCCCATAGGCCTGTTGCACATGAGCCGCAGTAAACCAGCCATCTGTTCTGACATTGCCACACTGTCCCCGCACAGCACATTGTCCACTGGAACAAAGACGTTTAAAACAAATCAGAGGTTCCCTCTCTGATTTATACTACATTTGGACCGAAGGAAGATGAGTGAGGGAACCTCCAAATAGAATTGTGCTAAGCCATGTCATATTATCCAAACATGTTCATAATATGGTTTCACTTTTTGACTGTAGCTTAGTTCCTAACCAAAGCTTGCTGTGATGTCTAAGTCAGCAAATTTTGGTTAATATTTCCCCATAAATCTACAACTGGGAGCCCACTTCAAAGCACTGCTTCCAATTATGGTTTGAAGGACAGGCAGTAGTCCACACATCAAAGCAAACAATGCTACACTGAAAATGCATGGAAGTCTGGGAAGGAAGGAGGGCTGTTTCCATTAGTTGCAGGGTCATCTGAATTCATATTCCTGGAAGATGCTGGAATTTGTTTTGCATGCAGTCTCAAGCAAAGTATTTTCATATTCCATGTGAGAGGAACAAACCTTTTAAAGGCCCAGCTGAGAGGAGAAAGAGGCCGAATAAGTATCTGAAAAAGGGATGTTTTAATGTTAAATGGAAGCAAGTGTACAGTTATGGAAATCTAGACTACACATAGGTACACTTTCTTCTACATTTGCTCACCTTTTTTAAAGGAAGTTAGGAAAAGAGACCTGATAAATTACCTACTTGGTCATTTTTCTTGAAATACAGTTCAAACAGTAAAACAATTTGCCTATTGATCTGTCCAATCTAAAACACAACCCAATTTCCTGTATTTCATTATCTATAAACTTTGTCTTATTGTATAAGGAATAAAAATCTTACATTTTAGAATACAAAGCAGCATTTGTTGCTTTGAAAACACTAGCAAGTTATGACTTGATTCTCCAAGTACCACAGTCATAGCGCTCCAGAGTTTGGTAAGTAATAATTCTTTATTTAACAGCCTGTCTGCTCCACCTGACATTCAAAGCACACACTATTTATACTACTGTAGCTCAGGGGCCTATATGACAAATGCATAAATCTTATTCTAAATGTTAATATGTGTAAAATGGGAAGTGGGACAAATAGAAAAGATACAGAGCAGAGGGCAACTGCCCAGAGGCAAAAGATACAGCGGTCTTAAGGAGTTATAAACAGATGTTGCAGAAATGCTCTGAAACACCAGTTCCCCTTCAAATCCAAAGGGCTATACAGCCTACAGTTCTTTACCTGGTTAGGAGGCAACTGGGAACTTTCACTGTCAAAATCACAGTTTAGTATTGTATTAGAACCCTAAACCATGCTTACTCTTAATCATGGTTAGTTGAAACAAGCCACATTATAAAACTATGGTTTGTTCACTTGTTTCAAGTAATCATATTTAAGACCAAGCATAATTAATCTGAATGCAAAAATAATGCTGAACTATGGTTAATAAAAATGGAAGCAAAAATGTTGAAACTCAAGCTCCCAACAATGGCTTAAGGTGGTAGGAGGAAGGGCAAATGGAGGTGGGGCACCCTGTAGTTTATTATCATAATGATAAACCATAGTTCATTCATATGGAAAATGAGACTATCAAATACAAGGTAGCATTGGATTATCTAACGAATTAGATTGGGCAAGTATTTCTTGAAGCCAAGGACCAAGAAATACATTTTTCAACATCCACAGAATCCTATTGATAAGGCTGACACATAGAAGTTATTTAATTTTCCTAGCTTGGCATATACCCAGAACCTGCCTCATTCAACATCATCCACATATGTTGGACCACAATTCCCATCACCTCCTTTGTCATGGGTCATGATGATGGGATTGTAGACCAATATATCTGGAGGGTGCCAGATTGGAGAAGCTACCCTAAAGGATAGCATGCAAATGTTTATTCCAAATCCCTTTTCTACCATCATACCTACTTTCCTGGGGGGGGATTAACTAAAGTCCTTTATAATCCTACTAAGAAACTGACTTTAAGGAAAGGGGATATTGAAAGCAACGTTTGCACAGATTCCACTATAACCCAAGTGGTTCACACAATGCAGCAGATCATTCTGTTCAATGCCTGAAAGTGATGAGCAATTAAATAGGAATTACTGAGGAAACTAAAACCCGAAAAGCAGACTCCTTAAAATTTTCTTTTGCTACCCTGGTCACACTGTGAATGATGCCAACAATCTGGCCTCCAGGCTTTTTATCTTCTGAAGAGCAAGCTGTGGCCGGCGGAATCTCTCACCTCCTCAGAAATATAAGCCAAGGAGCTCGGCAAAGTGAAAACATTAGCTGCCAAATCACATGAACAATGTAACTGTATTATTCAGACTCTTATTATTTAAAATTGCAGCCTTTTATCCTTCCATATGTTTTTCTACTGTGTTATACTAGGCAGAAATGTACATTCTCATATTTTAAGTTTTAAAAATGGAATTTTTAAATATGGAAATATTTCTAGTTGAAAGATTGCGAAGAGAGAACTCTTTGGAAAAGACCCTGATGCTGGGAAAGATTGAAGGCAAAAAGAGAAGGGGATGGCAGAGGATGAGGTGGTTAGATAGCATCACTGAAGCAATGAGCATGAAACTGAGCAAACTCAGGGAGGTAGTGAAGGACAGGAAGGCCTGGCGCGATATGGTTCATGGGGGTCACAAAGAGTCGGACACGACTTAACGACTAAAAAACAACAACAAAGTTGAAAGATACCTATACAACTTTATCAACAAAACTTACACACACATTCAAACAGTATATCAGTCAATCAATCAATTTTATTTCGGTCATAGACCAGCATATATTCAAATAGTATAAACTGGCCTTAGGAATATTTTAAAATAAGAATTAACATTTAGTTTTTTAAAGTATTGCTGCTATTTTAATGTAAACTATCTTAACAGGTAGTAGCACCTGGCTAACTTTTTCTACATTCTAAAAAATTAACCAAAGTTAGGCCTGGTTAGTACTTAGACAGCAGGTCACTAAAGAACTTGGGCTGTAGACTAGACTGGAAATTTGAAAAACTCCCCAGAAGAAGGCAATGGGAAACTATTTCCATATTATTGCCAAGAAAATTTCATGATTGTGGCCACAGAGGTACCAGAAGCTCAGTCTGACTCTACCTGTAATTTATTTTAATATTAAGCTAAATGTAGGGTTTTCGTGAGAATTTTTATGGAATGTGGGTGAAGCAGCAATAGAAGTTGTAATTGTAAATATGTGTGCACCATCTCTCATTTTTTCTTGCATGTTCCTTTGCTGTTTAGTCCCATAACAGCAACTTGTACAAGTTTACCAAATATATTTTTATAAACAATACCTTCAAATGTAGTAGAAATAGGATCATATGATCTAGAATAGAAGCTTAGGGAAGCTGCTTTATACAGAGTCAGATCGTGATCCATCTTACCATGCAGTACCAGCTACACTGGTTGGCAAACACTCCAAAGAGTAGAGCCCTAGCTAGAAATGACAGAGATGAAATCTGGACCTTTCTGATACAAGGCAATGATTTGCACTTAGCTATAGCTCTTCTCTTCATCATGAAAATATAGATAATCATTCTGTGAAGAAGTAATAGAGGCTGTGAGTAATGTTTTTAACAGAGAGGCTAGGGAGAAATAGATACACTTGGCTAGAGCTTGGAATGTAATTTACTTTCTGAACAGCTACCTTTTAATGAGCTAACATAAGATAAACCACTGCCTAGGAAACTGACTCAATGCAATGCTCTACCTGAGCTATTGCAGTGGTAGAGAAGCCCACTTTTGCCCATTTTTCTTTGTCCCCATCAATCCCTACTTCATTTGGGTCACCTTCAGATGTGTGTCTTGCTTAATTAAGGTCCAAGGCTTGCTCTTCTCTCTTATTTCTTTCCATATCATACTCTTTTCACCACTTTATCTCCTCCAACTATTATTCCTTAACTTCCTTACTTTTCCTTAGTCTTCTTCACTTAGACTATATTCTGCCCTCCCCCCTTGTCACTTTTCCCCCTTCCTTACTTTCATATCTAAAAAAATTAGGAATAGCACTCATTTTTTCCTGTAATATTCCTTTAGAATAACACTAAGTTGTCACGCAGTATCACTTAATTTCTAAACATTTCAGAATTATTCACCCCAGCAAGTCATTTAATAATGTTTGTCCCTGGCTGCCACCTCCTTGGCCATGTACTACAGGCGAGCTGTAAAGCCTGACACGGAAGAATTCTGGAAAAGTGAGGCTGGAATCAGGAATTGCACAAAAGCTATAAGAATATTGGACAAAAGCTGTCCTCGCCCACAGAACTAGAAACTGTGGAGTGTTTGTGCTTGTGCAAATTTAAATTAGGGTTACATATCTGGGCTGCAAAAATATGCACAAGTTGAACTTTTCTGTATCTCTCTGCTGCCATCTAGTGGTCATCTATATGTTTGCAGCCCAGACCTGATTGCCCTAAGCATAATAATTCTCCACAAGACATCAAGCTATGGCATCAAACCCAACCCCACCTCCACAACTTATTCTAGATGGGTGGATTCAGCCAGCTGGCTTGTGATGTGCAGAAAAGGACATCAGCAACAAAGCAACAACAGACAAGATAAGGACTTTACCATTTATCAGCAAGGAAGTAAAGACAGGATAGAAACAGCAATTTTCCCATTGGTATAGTTTTCTATGGATCAGGGGATGGATGGATTGCACTTTAACTGAGCTGTGAGGAAAAACCCTCAAACTATATTGACTCCAAGGCTATTTGACACATATATGAAATTTCTAGGGGCAGTTATTGGGGTTTTGGAGCAAGTGGTGATTGTCTGTTTCAGTTGGTATAACAGCTATGTCCTTTTCTGAGCAGAGATCACCTAACTATGGACATACACATGCTAATCAGATGATAGCTAGATTACTGTAATACTGTTCCAACTTCTTCCTTCAGGACGGCGCTAAGAGCACCATATGTTAAAACATCTAGATATCGGAATAGTTTTTTCCCTTGTGCCATTGCTCTGTTAAACACTACATGACTCGATATGTGCTGGACAGTGGCTTCTCCCTTTGAAAAAGTTATTTTACTGCGTAGTGTTATTGTTTATTATTTTTCTGTTGCTATCCAAATGGCACTGTTGATCTTGCTGTTCATCACCAAAGACAAATTCCTTGTATATATTTTATACTTGGTCATTAAAGTATTTTGTATTTGTATTGTATTGTATCGTATATGTTCTTTGTGGGGCTACCCTTATACTTGGTCTAGAAGCTGCAGCTTGTGTAGAAAGTGGTGACCAAGTTGCATCTCTCCCCAGTGGTGTCTACCCGTCCTGTTAGATTTGGCAGGAGAGGCATGCTCTGGGTCCTGTCCAAGAGAGAGTACCATCTGATTGGGCCCAGGAAGAAAGCCTTTTCTGCCATGGCACCTGCTCTCTGGACATCATTCCCCCAGAGATTAGACTTGCCCAGACCTTGCTGGCCTTTCACAAGCCATTAATTGGTTTTGCCAATTGCTCAAAAGCAAGAGATCAAATCAATACACATTTCAATTTTCTGCATTTACTTTGTATACTGTTACTCCGTATAAATTAATGTATAAAATGCAAAGATCAATATATAAAGTGGCTGAAAAGAAATACATGTGAGAGCTAACGGAATGAAACCCAGAAGTTCTACATGCTTTCCATTACTAAAACATACTGTATGTGATGTTTTTCACACTGATATGATTACCTGCTCCTTTATTCCTTAAACAACCACAATTGTATTGTTACTTAAAGGAAGAAATACACCAAGTACAAAGTGGAAATTAATGCCAGCAGTCATATTTCAAATTGGTTTCATAATAGAAATCCCCACAAATATTGTCTGTTGAAGGATATCTTAACAAGTAAAGAGTTCTGCTTATAATTAATAATCTAGAACCTATTTACACCTTACTTTAAAAAATGACTTCTTTGGCAATGGTTTCTATTTCCGGTATATGCTCACTGTTCAAAGGAAATATGTAAAAGGATTGCAATACTCAGTTCTGCATTTAATATCAGTTTTCCCTCAACCTAGCACCTTCCAGATATATTGGTACTGCAACTCTTGGAAGTCCACATCACATGGAAGGTAATGCTGCCTATAAATTCTAAAGGTTGCTGGCTTTCCCATTGACTTTGCTTGTGGGAAGCCAGCAGGGAATGTTGGAAATCACAATCATGTGACTACAGCCCTCTGTGACATTGTAATCTCGAGCCAGGCACCAAGCACCCAGACCATGATCATGTGACTGCAGGGACACTGTGCTGGCTGGAACTCCGAGGACCAGTCACAAGTCCCCCTTGTTCAGCACTGTTGTAACTCTGAACAGCTGCTGAACAAGTGTTGTGATCAAGGAATACCTGTAGTTTGTAATCCACAGCTTCAGAGCAAGATAAGAATATTTTAAGGTAGTTAAAAAAAGACAAAGTAAAATATACAAGGCATTTCTACAGTCCTCTTCTGCTTCACTCCTTGTATCCTTTACAGAATTTTTACACTACCCTATAACCTTCCCCATAACTCTTATATGGGATTTAAAAACACAAGCACACAATTGAAGATATTTCTTACCTAAATCCAATACGTTATCATCTTCATTTTCCAGTGGATGAATTATATGTTCTTGGTAAAACTAGAAAACAAATGGGAATGATGATGCTATGTTCCAGTATGTAATCTATAATAAACTGTGTTGAAAAATTTCAAAATGTAATATATTTTTCAAGAGCATTTGCTGCTCTGGTTCATTTCAGAATATAACATTAATTTTTCTAAACTGTCAAGCAAAATCAGCCACTCAGAACAGAAGATCTGTTTTTACAGCAAGCTCTTGCCCAATATTCTCAAATAACAAACCAGAGGTTTTATAATGTCTCAAAAGTCAAGGTCTCATCCAGTTTTTCAGGAACGCAGTATAAATTTAAGAAATGTATACTGTAAATAAAGCAACAAAAAGGATAGCTTATCATAAAAGGAGGAGAAGCAAGAACTGCTTTGGCTGTCACAGCTCTTAAAGGCACCATATAAAGAAAGAACACTTCCAGCGGCTTTGAAAAAATCAAGAAGTAGACAATGTAGATCGTAAAATATTACGAACAACTGCTTACCTTCTATTTCCTGGTATAATTCAGAGACTTGGGATCATGCCTACAAGCCATTTCCATATCAGAAAATAGGTGGAAACAGAATTATGTCCTAAGATCTCTGATATCTGGGGTCACAGTAAAATCCCTATAAGCACATCAGAGGCAAGGAATTCCAGGGCTCAATGGAAAAGCAGGCTTTGCCATGCTGAAGATTTTAAATGTAAGTCTTGCCATTGCCAGTCAAGAGATTTTGTAAGGAAATATCTCCAGCTAAAACCCCACAATGCTATCTGGGTTACACCAAGCCAGTGATCCAATTAAATATAAGGGAGTTCAAATACCCAAGTGAAACAATTTTGTTTCTTCAGGTCTTCCGCAGATCTAACACTTTTATTAGCAAAGTATCATTAGCTTTATGTAATAACATGAAAAACTGAAATGCCCACAGAAAACTGTTGCAGCCATGAAAACCATCCATTCTTAGAGGTTGGTGCAGTAGAGATTCCTTACCATAAATGATTGGTCACAATTATCATGGTCTGAGCATCAAGCAAACCTGTTTTCTTCACTATATTATTGGCAGACAGCAAGACTGTTTGTTTGTTTGTTTTTTAATCTCAGACACTTTTAATTGATCCTGGAACATGTACAGAAAGCAGCATTACTTAGCTGTCATCAGCCAATCTGGGATTTTGTGAAGTGTTTTGCTCTCAGAGCAAAGTGTGCAATATAGGTATGATGACATAGGAATCTCATTTGGTTTTAGCAGTTCATAAAAAGGTAATTGGACTGTACCGTTACATCTTCATTTTTAAGAGGTGGCTCCTCAGACGCAACATCTACAAGATCTGTTTAAAGAAAGGCAGTTTCTCATTAGTCCCTTGCTGCCAACAGTTGGAATTAATTCTTTTTCTTTCCCCTTCCCCCACACCCACTGAAAGAGGAAAACAGAAGGATATACAAAGACCAAACAATGTTCCTTTACAATATTCACCACTTCCAAGTAGCATGACTATAGCTGAAATGCTAGATGGCTCTACAATAAGCTCTTGTGTTATTTTAATGGGTTAATTTAAGCAAGTTTTTTCTCCTGTATGCATGCTGTACAATGCATATTGAATCACAAATTATCCTCATTAATACTTCTCAAGCAGCATAGATTATTTATAGTGAACCTGAGGTTCTGACTTTACAAACAAGAACAGCAATTTCATACATTTAAAAAAAACTATCTTTTTCTTTTGACTACAGGAAACAACTGCGTTTATGTTATTATTTTGTTTCCTGGCTCCTTTTCAAAACTCTGGAATAAGGACTTGCTGCATCAAATCCATTTTTAATTTATTTTCCCCTGATCATAGATAGTGCCAGTATTATGCAAGAGATGCATGAATATTCTTTGCCTAAGCACATTTTGCAGAATTCCATCCTTTTCTATAACCTATATTGTTAAGCTAAAATAAATATTTTTGTCAAAAAGAAATGAATACATTCTGTGAGCATTGTTTTCCTTTTACAGCAGTTGTATTTTATTAGCCCATTTTTGTATCAAGTTTCTAATACTGGATGCAGATCTGTTTTCATTTTAACTTTACACTGCAAAGTTGGGTTTCAAATATTACAAAAAAGCAGGGAGGAAGGAGGAAGCACGAGAACCATGCATTCTTTTCCAAAACACACAGACCCCACCTGAAGGGGAAAGTTTCCTTTTCAAGTTACACCGAAAGCAAATCCACCCTTCACACAAAGATCTTGCACAAAGATCTGCAAAACATTACTGAATGTACATATCTACTACAACTTGAGTTTATTAAAAAATTAATTACGTTTTTGGTGGTTGGGTCAAGGAGTGTGTCTGATTTTTCAATCCTTCTTGAAAAACAATAAAGTATTTTCTATAATGTGGAAGCCATCATTTTCTTTCAAAATATTGCCTAAAAAGTAATGCCATTCCATGTGCAGCAATTTTCTAACCAGTTTAGTTTACAGCAAATTAAACATTTACTATGGCAATTTACTTTCTTTCTACGTTAAATTCTTTTCAGTAGGAAACCATAACTGCAGGTAACTGGCCAAAAGCCATTTCTGGCATCAGTGACAAAACTAGACTTTTGTTTATTAAGAACTCAAACATAAAAACTGCAGAATTTATATCTGACTACAATTCTCTATAACCTAGAAATATCAAGATGGCATGCTTGCAAAGCATGAATGTACTCAAAGTCAAAAATCCAGATCTAGGAGCAAGGAAGGGCCCTTCTGTGAGACAAAAGGAATATCTGCCTCAAGGAGATGATTTTGGAAGTCACAAAACAGCAGAAATTAGTTTTTTTCATTTGTTCTTTATTTCTATTTCAAATTTGTCTTATTGCAAAGCGATCTGGGCAATAATTAGTAATTAAAATACACTACAACAAGATTCTTCTTGTATTTTTGCTGCCAAAGAGAGATCCTGTCCAATTTTCTGCCTTGGGTATCAAAATAACTACAGATATCCTTCTTTGGGTATTCTACCTCCTGAACTGGGTGGAAGGAGGCAACTTCCTCAGGCAGCAAATATTTTAGGCTACCATGAACTTGGGACAGAACATCCATAACTTTCTTACCTATATACAGTGGGACAAAAAAGTATTTATGCAGCCACCAATTGTGCAAGCTTTCCCACTTAAAAAGATGAGAGAGGCCTGTAATTTTCATCATAGGTATACCTCAACTATGAGAGACAAAATGGGGGAAAAAATCCAGAAAATCACATTGTCTGATTTTTAAAGAATTTATTTGCAAATCATGGTGGAAAATAAGTATTTGGTCAATATCAAAAGTTCATCTCAATACTTTGTTATATATCCTTTGTTGGCAATGACAGAGGTCAAACGTTTTCTGTAAGTCTTCACAAGGTTTTCACACGCTGTTGCTGGTATTTTGGCCCATTCCTCCATGCAGATCTCCTCTAGAGCAGTGATGTTTTGGGGCTGTCACTGGGCAACACGGACTTTCAACTCCCTCCAAAGGTTTTCCATGGGGTTGAGATCTGGAGACTGGCTAGGCCACTCCAGGACCTTGAAATGCTTCTTACGAAGCCACTCCTTCGTTGCCCGGGCGGTGTGTTTGGGATCATTGTCATGCTGAAAGACCCAGCCACGTTTCATCTTCAATGCCCTTGCTGATGGAAGGAGGTGTTCACTCAAAATCTCACGATACGTGGCCCCATTCATTCTTTCCTTTACACAGATCAGTCGTCCCGGTCCCTTTGCAGAAAAACAGCCCCAAAGCATGATGTTTCCACCCCCATGCTTCACAGTAGATATGGTGTTCTTTGGATGCAACTCAGCATTCTCTCTCCTCCAAACACGACGAGTTGAGTTTAGACCAAAATGTTCTACTTTGGTTTCATCTGACCATATGACATTCTCCCAATCCTCTTCTGGATCATCCAAATGCTCTCTAGCAAACTTCAGACGGGCCCGGACATGTACTGGCTTAAGCAGGGGGACACGTCTGGCACTGCAGGATTTGAGTCCCTGGCAGCATAGTGTGTTACTGATGGTAGCCTTTGTTACTTTGGTCCCAGCTCTCTGCAGGTCATTCACTAGGTTCCCCCATGTGGTTCTGGGATTTTTGCTCACCATTCTTGTGATCATTTTGACCCCACGGGGTGAGATCTTGCGTGGAGCCCCAGATCGAGGGAGATTATCAGTGGTCTTGTATGTCTTCCATTTTCTAATTATTGCTCCCACAGTTGATTTCTTCCCACCAAGCTGCTTGCCTATTGCAGATTCAGTCTTCCCAGCCTGGTGCAGGTCTACAATTTTGTTTCTGGTGTCCTTCGACAGCTCTTTGGTCTTGGCCATAGTGGAGTTTGGAGTGTGACTGTTTGAGGTTGTGGACAGGTGTCTTTTATACTGATAATAAGGTCAAACAAGTGCCATTACTACAGGTAACAAGTGGAGGACAGAGGAGCCTCTTAAAGAAGTAGTTACAGGTCTGTGAGAGCCAGACATCTTGCTTGTTTGTAGGTGACCAAATACTTATTTTCCACCATGATTTGCAAATAAATTCTTTAAAAATCAGATGATGTGATTTTCTGGATTTTTTTTCCCATTTTGTCTCTCATAGTTGAGGTATACCTATGATGAAAATTACAGGCCTCTCTCATCTTTTTAAGTGGGAGAACTTGCACAATTGGTGGCTGACTAAATACTTTTTTGCCCCACTGTAGACAACTTTTTTAGTTCCTGAATATTTGCACTTGCAGCAGGTGCTTCAAGCTAAGGTGACATGACTCAGTCAAGAGCAATAAAATGTTTCTAAGCATTAATACTTCTATTTATTTATTTATTTATTTATTTTATTTGTCCCTGCCCATCTCCCCACAATGGGGGACTCTGGGCGGCTTACAACACACTAAAAAACATAAATACCATTAAAAGTTATAAAACCAAACATTAAAAATAAAAAAGCTAAAAAATCCAAGAGGCTGATAGGGGCCACACCAGGCCGCTAAGGGGCCAGCCAACCTCACTTCTGATATCCTCCCTCCCTGCCCCAGGCCAGATGGCAGAGCCATGTCTTCAAGTCCCTCCGAAAGGCCTGGAGTGAGGGGGCCTGTCTCACCTCCGGGGGCAAGATGTTCCAAAGGGTGGGGGCCACAGCAGAGAAGGCCCGCCTTCTGGACCCCACTAGTCGAAGTTCTTTTACCGTGGGGATCCGAAGCATGCCCTCTCTGTGAGATCGGGTGGGATGGGTAGAGACTGTGGGGGCGAGGCAGTCCTTCAGGTAGCCTGGCCCCATGCCATGTAGGGCTTTAAAGGTGATAACCAATACCTTGAATTGGACCCAGAAGCAAACTGGTACCCAATGCAGCTCACGGAGCAGGGGTGTTATATGGGTCCTTCTTCGGGCCCCAAAAATTGCTCGCGCGGCTGCATTCTGGACCAGCTGGAGCTTCCGGATATTCTTCAAGGGTAGCCCCATGTAGAGCACATTGCAGTAGTCTATCTGGGAGATAACAAGGGCATGAGTGACTGTCCGCAAGGCATCCTGATCCAGGAAAGGGCATAACTGGTGCACAACCCGAAGCTGTGCAAAAGCCCTCCTGGCCACGGCTGCCACCTGCTCTTCGAGCAGGAGCCATGAGTCCAGGAGGACACCCAAATTACGCACTGGGTCTGTCTGGGGCAGTGTTACCCCATCCAGGACCAACAATGACAACGTCCCGGATACAGAGAAGCCATTAACCCACAGCCACTCCGTCTTGCCAGGGTTCAGCTGGAGCCTGTTGTTCCCCATCCAGACCCTCACAGCCTCCAGGCACCGCGAGAGGGCAGTCACGGCATCACTTACCTCACCAGGGATGGAAATGTATAGTTGAGTATCATTAGCATACTGATGATACCTCATCCCATGATGACGGATGATCTCACCCAGCGGCTTCATATAGATGTTAAAAAGGAGCGGAGAGAGAACCGAACCCTGCGGCACCCCACAAAGGAGGGGCCGAGGATGGGACCTCTCGCTCCCTATCACCACAGATTGGGATCAGCCCTGGAGAAAGGAGGTGAACCAGCACAGAACTGTGCCGCCCACCCCCATATCCCTGAGCCGTCCCAAGAGAATACCGTGGTCGACGGTATCGAATGCCGCTGAGAGATCAAGGAGAGCAAGGATGGTCACACTACCACCATCCGCTCCCGCCAGAGATCATCCATAAGTGCGACCAATGCCGTTTCCGTTCCATAGCCGGGCCTGAAACCTGACTGATAAGGGTCCAGATAATCCGTTTCCTCCAGGACCCTTTGGAGCTGCGAAGCCACCACTTTCTCAACCACCTTCCCCAAGAAGGGGAGGTGGGAGACTGGACGAAAATTGTCCAGTACAGTAGGATCCAGGGAAGGCCTCTTGAGGAGGGGGCGCACCAACGCCTCTTTAAAGGGTGCTGGAAACACTCCCTCCTGCAAGGATGCTGTAACCATCGCCTGGATCCAACCACATGTCCCCTCCCGAGCTGCTTTCACCAGCCAGGAGGGGCATGGGTCCAGATGACAAGTGGTGGCCCTCACAGACCGAAGGATCCTGTCCACTTCCTCAGGAACGACAGGATCAAATCGTTCCCAGCTAACTGGGCAAGGACGATCCCCCGGTATCTCCCCAGACTCTGCACCACACTCGGAGTCCAACTTGGAATGAATCCGAGCGATTTTATCCTGCAGGTGCTCTGCAAATTCCTCCGTGCGGCCCTGCAAATGCACCACCACATCCCCCTTACCCAGGAGGGACCTGGTGATGCCAAACAGGACCGCCGGATGGCACTCTGCGGACGCAATAAGGGCGGAGAAGTACTGACGCTTCGCTGCCCTTATTGCCACAATGTAGGCCTTAATAGCGGCTCTAACATGTGTTCGGTCGGATTCAGTCCGTGTCTTCCTCCAGCAGCTCTCTAGACGTCTCTTAACCCTCTTCAGCACCCTCAACTCCTCCGTAAACCACGGGGAGTGTCGGGGCTGACGTGGCAAGAGAGGTCGCAAAGGCGCGATCCTGTCCAAGGCCCCGGCTGCCTCTCTATTCCAGGCAGCAGCCAGGGCCTCCGCCAGACCGTGCAGCAGGTCCACGGGAATATCCCCCAGCTCCCTCTGAAACCCTGACGGGTCCATCAGGCGCCGGGGGCAGACCAATCATATGGGTCCTGCCTCCCTGCGGAGAGGGGTGGCATAAGAGAAACTCAGGGTCACCAGGGCGTGATGTGCCTTTGATTGGTTCAGATTCCCTTCCTTACTTGTTTGATCATTCCTATGAACAAAAGACACGGCCAGATATCTTTTGCCCTGACATGTCCAGACCAAAACGTACGTGAATCCACATTCCATGTTCATATTATTATGACTCAATAGGAGAAACCTCTAGCTTTGCTATGGCACAACAGTGCCACATAAAACGACCTCATGCTGAAAGATCAGAATAAATGAAATTCAACCCATGCTTCCCCAAACAGCCTCTTATGCAATGGCACATCTAGTAGAAACTAGATTGTGCCTTTATCATCGCACAATGGGTTGTTAGGAAGATGAGTTTAGATGCTAGATCATTTCTGATTTACTGGACAGTCCCAGGATTAAGCATTTTACTTGAATGGATAAAGCAACAGGTAATCTCTCCAAAGATGCTAGCTTCCATATCCTATTTTATAAAGATAAGCAATTCTGAGAAGTGAAGTAGCAGCCACAAGGAAGCTCTGTCTATCAGCATCCCCAGCAGATGGACTAGATAATTTCTCTCCAACTATCCTCTCTGCAATGTATTTTGAACGTGTGCTGAAACTCAGTATCTCAGGTAAGCAAGAAGTAGCTAGGCTGACTACATTGATTTTATTTGGAATTCTAAATGTGTGTAATTGTTATCTTCCCTTACTTTTCTTATTCTTCTTTATCCAATAACATCTTTGTATACCTAGATATTTGGCTTTATTGGTTTAATAAGGAAATTTCTCATTAAAATCTTCCCCATTTTGGAGATGGTACAGTTATACCATCTTCTGAAAGACAATACTCATTGTCTTTCAGAATTGGCACAAGTGTTGTCCCCTCTCCTCCTCCCCAGTTCTGTATTTCAGGGCTTTGGGCAGGTAGATCCAAAGCATATTTTTCTAAAGCTGGGCTGAAGAGATAAATCTTTGGTAGAACTAAAACAGATTAAGATGAGACCGAACATTGAGCCTGACTGGTGACAGTCTATCATAATTATTAGAGAACTCTGAGGAACGATCTGCTCATGATATTTTAAATTAACCCCCTTCCCAGTTTGTAAAACTCAGATTTATCCTATACAAGTGTTGCAAGAATCAGCCGATCAAATTATCTAAAGCACTGACTGGTCAATTTGAATTTTCCTCCATGGAAGCTACTCTCATCCCACTAGGAACCCCCCCATTGAGTGAATCTACTTTTTTTCCAGAGGTTGGCAGAGAATAGAAGTCACTTCTGCTGTGGAGTCCTAAGGAAGCACCTTGTAAACAGATCACAGATCAACTTTCTAAATAAGGTTTGGTTGTTAAGTCTGATAAGTAAATTAGTAAAGTTAATGTTTTGTTTTAATTTAAATTGGAAGAGTTTATTTTTGCTGAAGGTTTTCCTATACACTGCAGATCTTTGTGGTCCCTTTCAACCTTACAGTTCTATGATTCTGGTGCCAGAATACTCAGTGTACTTTTACTTAATTCTTAAAGGAAAAGGTTTAGAAGATGAGCTTGTCCTTCTCTAAAAGTTCAATTTTGCAAGCCTAGATTTCCTATGTTCAGGCTGAGGTTTTGTAATTGTCATAAATCATATGAGTGGTGGCAGCCTCTCTACTCTGGAAATAAGAATGTGAGTCTGACAGCCAGTCCTACCTCACAAGTTAAGAGGAGCAGATTCCCCTCTCAGTTGTTAGAATGCCATATTGATCAAGACAGAATTTTTTAAGTATAATAAAAGGCAGAAAACATTGCAGTAATTTATAAGGGTCATAAATAGCAAGTAACATTTTAAAGATAGAAATAAAGAATAATTGTGAACACAATGGAAACTTTAAAATAATGTCCAGAAAATAGTCCAATGTGTCCTCTCCTAACCTGGTGCTTTTCAGATAACTTCAACACTATAATTTCCAGCCAAATTAGCTCTTGGCATCTGGAAGTTTCCAAACGGGTCTAATCTCTTCTCTGAAATATTTTCCCCAAATACTAAATCCTAGAATGAGATCATTATTGACTAAGGATTTGTTGATCTCTCTCTCTCTCTCTCTCTCCTCATTTAACAAACAAGATCTTTCTTTAACTTAAAAGTTAGCTAATGAACATTAGTTAAATTGAGATTCATTGTTCAGGCAGACATATCACCGTACCTAATGGTGTAGTACAAGCAAATCATAAAAAGAAATGATTGTTATCATAATGTTTTACAGTTCCACTGATCAAACCTTAAGGCTCATTTAGAATATTATTACCAGAGCAATAGTTAAAATTATTTTCTCTTATGAGAACTTTTCAGATTATGTACACAGTGTCATGGAATGCACACCACTGAGCTCAGTGAGACTTGCTTCTAAGTAAACATGAGTTGTGAAACACAACTGTTTCATGATCAAATACTAGAGATTACATTTCTGTGCCTTATCTGTCTTATAATTTCTGTCTGATGCTCTAGAACAAGTACGTACACTTCTATTTTCTGTGTTCAAAAGCCAGATTTAACAGCCTTTGGGGAGGGAGAATGATATCATTTATTGGAGAAGAGGTTTTTTGGAATTTGGGCTTTTGCTTTGTTTTTGTTTTTTTAATTATGGTGTGACTGTTTTAGAACTACACTATAGGAGTGTAGTTCTAAAATTTAGGAGTACTCTTTCATCACTAGTTGTCATGAGATTTGCAAGTGCAACTGTGGGCAAGAAGCACATTTACCCATATACAGCTAGTGTACCAATGATCAACTGTTCCTGAGCTAGCCAGACTTAGCAACAGTTATTCACGCCTTGGGTACAACCCACTAACATACATGGGGCTACACTTAAATGTCTGGAAACTGCAATTGGTACAAAACGCAGCAATTAAGCTGTTGACTAGGACAGGGTCCAGGAATGTAAGATGACTATATTGAAAAATCTGCACTGATTATCAGTTGCCTTCCAGGCACAAATCATGTTGCTGATCTTGGCCTTTAAAGCCCATAAGGGCTTGGGGCTGATTATTTGCAGAACTGCCTCTCCTGCTATGAACCTGCACTGCTACTCAGATCAGGAGGAAAGCACCTTTTAAAGATCTCCCCACCACCAGAAGCCTATCTTGTACATGGAAAAGTCTTGAATGCATATGTTCAGATCCCAGTCACCCAATATTTAGTAAGAGACAAAACATAACTGTATTTATTGCACTGATTTATATAGCCATCCTTCTTGCAGCAAACGTAAGATTAAAACCAACACAAGAAAAATAATAAATAATAGCAATAAACAATAATGGCATAATATTATTGTCAGCTCTATCACACTTGAGGTCAAGCAAACTAAAACCACATAACCACTGTCATATCAAGAAAAAAAAAAACCAGTAACAGGCTCACCCAACCTGCAGGCCTCATGCCTGGAGCAACATGGAGCAAATCTAGGTCTTTGAGGATTTACAAAATGCCAGGAGGCTATAAAGCCAAACAAATCTTGGGGCGGGGGGCGGGGTATGATGTCCAAAAGGCAGGTCCTGTGGCAGAAAAGGCCTACTTCTTGGGTCTCATCAAATGGCACTGCTTTATAGGTGGGACCTGGAGCAGGCACACTAGATCTATCTAGGCAGCAAAACCCCATCCAGAACTAAGGATGGAAAAACTCAGGATCCATGGGTGTCAGGCCTAGCCCGAGGAACTCCAGGAGACCATGCAAATTCTGTTCAGCAACATTTATTAGCTACAACCTCTATCAAGAATCTTCCCAGACTGAAACTCTCTTCCCACAGTAGCTATGAAAACAGAGTGAATTCCTCAGGGAGGTGCCAGCCTCATCCTCTTATCTCTTCCTCACCCTTCTGGAGACGAAAGAGGATGCTTGCCTCCCTGAGTGTGGCCTTCATAATTCCATTTCATCACAATGGGGCCTTAAAATCTATGTTATGCTAGGGTTGAGTTGAAGCCTGTTCTTCTCCATCCAGACCTTCACAACCTCCAGGCACTGAGAAAGAATCTTAACGGCATCCCTTTGTCAGCTTGGGATAGAGATGTACAGTTGTGTATCATCAGCATATTGATGATACCTCACCCACTGCCAGGGGATGACCTCACCCAGTGGCTCCATGTAGATTTTAAACAGGTGTAGGGAGAGAACAGAACCTTGGGAGATCTCTCCTCTCTTTTCAACATCAACCAGAACCTGAAGTAAGAAGAAGAATCATTGCAACATTGTGCTCTCCACTGCCAACTCTCTGAGTTGGTCCAGAAGAATACCATTATCAATGGTATTGAAAGCCTCTGAGAGATAAAGGAGAATAAGGACAGATGTATCACTCCCATTTTGTCCCACTCCTGTCATTCACAAGTGTAAACTATTCCATTTCAATCCCATACCCAGACCTGAATCCCAACTGAAAGGAATCCAGATAACCTGTTTCCTCCAGGGTCCTCTAAAGCTGCAGTGCAATCACTTTCTCAACCACCTTCTCTAAAAAGGGAAAGTTGGAGACAGGGTGAAAACTGTTCAACACAGTTGGGTCCAGTGATGGTTTCTTGAAGGAAGGATGTACCTTAAGGCCTGGCACGATCACCCCCTCTCTCATGGATGAAATCACCACCACCTGGACCCAGCCACATGTCATCTCCCAGGAGGCCTTAAACAGCCAGGAGGGACATTGATCTAATATACAGGTGGCTGAGGTCACAGGCCTGAGGACCCTGTCCACTTCCTCAGAACAATGAGAAAACTCATCTCAGATAACAAAATCAGACTACACCTCTGATAGGACTTGCCATACAGCCAAAGTCCGACTTAAAGTGAATCTGAGTGATTTTATCCAACAGATGCTTAGTGTATTTCTCACAATGGCCCTACAGAAATGATTCAGGATCCATTCTTCCAAGAAGGGAGCAAGTCACCCTGAACAGCGCCACTGATTGGCTATCTGTGGATGCAATAAGGATGGAAAAATACATATGTTCTGCTGCCCTTATCATCATCAAGTAGTCCTGAATAAAGGCTCATATTTGGTTAGATTCACTCTTCATTTTCTTCCAGCAGTGCTCTAGGCATCTCTTCTGCTGTTTCATCACTTGTCGCTCCTCTGTAAACCCAAGGGAATCCCAGGTTCCATGAGCAGGGAGAAGTGATTCAATCCAAAGAAGCAGCTGCCCCCTCATTCCAAGCCGTGAACAAGGGCTAAGTTGAACCATGCACTAGACCTTTAGGAACAACCTCATGCTCCCTCTAAAACCCAACCAGGTCCATCAGGCACCTAGGGCAGACAAATCAAATAGGTCCTAACTTCCTGAGGTGGGACCAGCACCAGAGCATTTCAAGGCAATCAGAAAGTGATTAGTCTATGGCAAGGGAATGACAGTAGGCTCCCCAAAAACCAAATCACATCATCATTGACCAGAGAGAAAAAGCAGATCCAATGTGTGACCACTATTGTGTATTGGGCCCTCAGGTCAGGGCCATGGCTGGCCATGAACTCCTGAACCACATCAAAATCTGCCCCCAAAGAGGGCAGGTTGAAGTTCCCAGGACCGTATTTCTGAGAGGACAATCCCCCCACAATATCCATCCAGGCCTCAGTAATATACATTCAGTCAGCCTCTCATCAACAATTAAGTCACGGATGAGAGGATGAAAGCACTTTCATTTCAAGCTGACTTGGCATTTGGTAGCAGCAGTCAAAAGCCCAAGTCTTTGAAAGTCCAATGACCAGGTATCTCTTCATTTTATTTCTATGTTTAATTTCAATTCCAAGTGGGGTAGAAATATAATAAATAAATTCTGAATTCAACCTCCAAATGAAAAAGAGGAAAAAATCCTCAGTATTAAAATAACCAGAAATAACTCAATAATATTCTGAAATAATTTGACTGGAATTCTGTTCTCTTGGGTGTATTTCAAAAATGTAAAATTGGCTACTACTGAATTAGTTAAATCTTTGGGGGGGATATTTTAACCCTTTTGCTTTAAGAAGAATCCTGTTGAATTGCAGGGGCATATAAAATCCAGTATGTAAGCAAGTAAATCTTTACACTTCATTCACAGGACATGTTTTAAAAAAAAAAACTGGCTTCTAGCTAAAACTGCATACATTTGCCATCTTGAAATATCAATATCAATCCCAAAAGTTACATATAGACTGAATAATTTTGCAGTGGGAAAAAGAAGACTCTCTGTATTGAGTTCTTCTCCGAACTACAGAAGAGGTTCCACAAATGTATTATAAGACACCTCAACGATGAACTGGAGGATCAGCAGCCCATCAGCAGCCGATCGAAGGTTTTCCATGGCCTGTAACATAGGCCATGTTCACACAATATGCTTAATCAGGTAAAGACCTAGTATCTGCATTTACACAGCAAGACTCCAAATGATCCCTGCAGTTATCTGCAGTTGCAATCTAACTTGATAAAATTTTTTTTGTGACACAAAGTATCATGTAAAACAAGCCAGTTTGGTAATTTATGATTTAGTCTATTTTATGAGCCCTGAAAATTGGTTAATTCAGTAGCCAACTTAAGTTTTTGTGTAAATGCAGCCATAGTGAAATGATCTGCATTCAGAAACTTGCTTACCTTTATGGATTAGTGCCATGCAGAAATCTGCCTTGCAATTTTTGCCTGTAAAAGAGGCTTCTGCTTTTCTACCTTACACTCAAGGTCCCTGAGGATAATATGGGGGAATGCCACTTTCTGGTGGTGCCGTTTTCTGTTCCATGCCTTTCCAGCACTCTGACGCTTCCCTGGGTGCTCACACTTCCCAATCTGGAAAAAGCCAAACTGGAGGAATTCCCTTGGATTTAACTGAAGTGTGGGGAGTCAGGGAGGCTTTAGACCACTGGCTAGATGATTGTACAATGAAAGCCAGCATACTCTCACACAACCATCTGGCTACTTCATAACTCAACTAAGTACAAGAACACCACATTTTATCTACAAGAATTTCACCAAAATCCTCCTCTTCTTTGGTAAGAAATTTTTGAAAGCAAATTCTATGTCAGCAAGCTGAATGAAAAGTGGTGGAAAAAATACAGGTTAATTTTTCTGCAGACACTACTATGAGTACAGAGCTGTTGAGAGAGGAAGGGAACATGGCAATGGGACAATCTGTTCAATATCCATAAGGGAGGTCCCTTATATCTCAGGAGTGTGCATCGCTGGCTCCTGTCCACCATATTGCTCACCAGGCCTCACACCAACTTGGGCCCTTATAGGGAACAGGGAGCAGTAGCAAGAACCCAAACGATACCTGCACTGTGCTCCATGAACCCCATAATCAGCCCTAATTGCAACACTGCTACTGAAGTCAAAGCCATTGCTACTTTTTTCCCCAGTTAGATTACAGGCTCTGAAATTCAGAAACCCTCAGGAATGTTATTTTTTCTTCTAGAGGTATTATTTTTAATTATATAGTTTGGAATTATATTTATCACTGCAGTACTTAAAATGGATTATAATATTTAGGTTCTCTGTTTCGTCTCATAATTCTGCAGATGATCTTGGTTAAAAGGAAACTATGCCTAGGTGTACAAGTGAACAGTGAAAGCCTTTTGATATATTTTACACATATAATGCAATGAATTATAAATTATGTCACACAATACAGAATGAAAATACCTTCTTTAGAAGTTATAGAGTTGCAAGACATCTGCACTCCTCCCAGTGTCTCAGCTTGGTTTGGCGTAAGATTCTTAAAAAGTTTAAAAGAGTCAAATAATAAATAGGTTGAATTATTATGTTCATTATGTTATCATCATTTTATATCTTTCATACAGGATGCACAAAGCAAATTCACAGAGTAACATAACCTTCCCCAATCCAAAACTCCCCAGAGGCCCTCAGGCTGCAGCACCCAGAATTCACAGACAGCAAAGCCAATAAGTAATAGAGTGCTGGGAGTTGATGTCCAAACACATTTGGGATACACCTGGAAGGAATAGTATTCAAACATACTACATAAGTTCTGACTAAAATAAGATCATAGCCTGAAGCTAAGTACACTTGAGTTTTGTCAGTGCCTACGTTCAACCATGGACCAGAATTCCCATACACGCTCCTTTGAGTTGCACTTACCAAGTTTCTTAGCACAACATTTACTGTATTATTATTATTATATAAATATTAATGTAATATTTACATTAGACAAGTTGTATTTAAGCTGAATATTTCTATTTAATTAGATGCCTTTCTCCGTGGTAAATGATATCCAAAGTTGCTTAAGATGAAGACTTTATTATGAAACAAATACAAAACAAATACTTCATCATTGATATATACAGACATAGATAGATATAACAGAGTTGGTGACTCATGCCCTTATCATCACAGTTAGATTTCCGCAATGCACTTTACTTGAAGTAGAAGTGAAGATCACTTAGAAACTATAGTTCGTCCAAAATGCAGCAGTTCACATTCTGACTGGCACTAGTCTCTATGACTGTATTATACCTATCTTGCTGGCCCTGTACTGGTTATTGATAGTTTTGACATATAAACCCTATAGGGTTGGCATCAAAGTGTTTCAGGACTGCTTACACCAATTAGACTCAACTCATCTGAAGAGATCTTCCCAGGAGAAACTGCTAAGGTGCCCTGTTTCCATGCAGCGAGAGGGATGAAACCAGAAAATTGTTTTTCTATCAAACACTCTCGAACAGCCTCTTTCCAAAAGCCAGGTTGACCTCCTCAGTGATGGCCTTCTGGAAGGTTCTGAAGACTAAAACTGTATACATTCTGTATACATATAATGAGTATATACATTCAAAACTGGATTTGATTAGTTAATACATTAGTATTGTGGATTATTTATGGCAGTTTTGTTTTATTGTATATTGTTGTTACTGAGCTTTACATGAGTTGATGATGATTTGACAGCATAGCAAGTTTGACTAATATTTAAAAATAAATAAAATTTCAAATTCAGTGTTGCAGAGGAATGACACCATCAAATACAAAAGAAATGAACACTTGCACTAGAAATAAATAAATAGCCAATCCAACTGTCAGTGTTGGGCACTCCTAGGGAACAAAGGGGCTGAGATAGGGAACAACATCTGATCTCCAGGACTGATACTCTACAGCTTACTCTCCTCCAAGAAGGTCTGACAAGCGGAAAGAGCAGGTGCTGAGGATTAGCGATGCTGCTCAGCCCTCTCCTCAGGCTCTCAGTTCTTTGGCTGCTGCGGCAGATCTTGCTGCTGGGAGAATGATGTTGGGCTGGTTCTTCTTGGCATGGTGGGAAGCCCCTGATCACACAAGGCTCTCCTTGCCAAGTCAACATCAGCACCAGAAACTGGTTTATGCCAGTATGGAGAAAAGCCGCAGAGCAAGTTCTTCCCACATAATTATGAGCTTCTTGGGTTAATCCAGCAGCAGAGAATTAATTCAGGTTCTCTGCAGTGTCCTCAGCTTCCCTGCTGGCACGGCTGTAACTTCCTTGTCTGTACAGCCCAACTGCCTCCCTAGCTGATTTCCTGCTTTTGAAGTATTTAAAGCTTTTTATTGTTATTCTTGGTCTTGAAGTTTTTAGCAATACAATCCTCAAATTCATTTCTGGCATCCCTCAATGTCTGGCTTTTTGTTTTTTGGGGTGCAGGTTGTATTCTTTTTCATTCTCCTTATTCTGCAAGGCTTCCTTCAGAAAATACTTCTAAAACTTCCTTCACTCACTGAATACATGGGCATACTCTTGATTTGCTGGTACTTTTCTACTCAGTAGTAAACATTTTGGTTGGACTTTCATTATTGTGCTTGTCTAATTCTGCTGGTTTATTCATAATAAGAGCATGCTCATCTGCAATCTGGTAATGAATGAGAAGGTGGACCTGGCAGGCTTTACTGAGACCTGGCTGGGCAAGGCAGCGATTTCATTCTCTTTGTCCAGCTCTCAGCCCTTCAAGGTAGGCCAGGTTAGGAAACAAACAAAGATTTCAGGAATGCTACTTTACTCTTGTAGGTATAACAAAATCTTGAAAGCTTGCCAGTTTCCCTCTGGCCCCTCTTATACCAAACAGAATCAAGGTGAGATTATTTTGAATTTCTTTCTCATAAATCCTCCTTTCCTAGGACTGAGTTACTGTTGATTTTCTCTTAATGGTTCTTGGTTAAGCTGAGCTACAGGGATACACTGAGGATCCTTCTGGCATATTGGCTGTCCTTACCACCATTTGGTTCCTTTTCTGAGATCCCTGATCTGGTCTGATATAGGTATGGGAAAACTAAGCAGCTTGTGGACTTCATACCAACCAGGTCGTCTCTGACCTGAAACTTGAAGGTGGTCATAACTGGACTTTGTATTTGCCTCAAAGCAGTTGGGTGGTGGTCTGAATATGGAGAGCATTACATGAAGCTCATTGCATGGTCAGATCACTTTCTGATCCAATTAAGATTAACTGCCACCTGGGACTCCATAGGCAGGTCTCATTAAAAGGGTACTTCCTGGAGCACTTAATGGATCCAGAGGGGTTCCAGAGGGCACATGGGGAGTTTCCCAACAATCTGTCAAACAGTTCCACCAAAAGACCAGTTAGCTTCTAACAAAAGGAGACAACCCAAATCTTTGATAATATTGCAAATCCCAGGATGCACACTGATTTACTGAGGCATTTTGGAAGATGAAGTGACAGAAATGACACATAGAATATTAGTGGAGAAAGTCCAAAAGTGAACTCAAGAACCGTTACCTAGGCAAAAGGGGTTGAAATATTTTTTAAGTCCTGAGAAACAAGAAAATATTCAGAAGTGGCTCAGGTAGACGCTTCCCTGATTCACTGGAGTATAAGGAGAAGGAAGGTACAGCACAAACTTGCAAGATTCTGTTATTATAGTCAATTTCAATAAAAGTAGTTCTAGTCTTTCTGGGAAACTGATTTCCTGATCTGGTCTACCTAGTGGGGCTGACAGGGAGACAAAATGGTGCTCTCCTCCCTTATTGTGTCAATGGACTGTAAGCTGGTGGGCTTGTTTAGGGTGCTGAAATCTCTCTACATTTTAGGGAAACATGAGCATGGCCACTGTAACTGTTTTGCACAACATTTTGCTGAGAAAATCACTCACATTCATCAAGGTCATCACTCCTATTGGGCAGTATGATCTGCTGACTGAAGCACTATTTAGCCCTGTTATCTGTGACTCCTTTTTGTCTGTGGACTCCAAGAAAGTAGCTAGAGTGCCCTCTGCTATGACCCCTGCCATTTGTAAGCTAGATACATGCCCTTCTTGGCTACTATATGGGATTGTAAGGATGCAACAACCAAGATTTGGGTATCATCAATATCTTACTGACGGGGGTAGTGTTGGCAGTCTTAATGGTGTGCTGCACATTTTCCTTAAAGAGGCCGTCCTTGCATCCAGCAATATATTGCCCAATCTTCAACTTTCTCTTTTTGGGGAAGACTGTTGAGCATGTGATGGGGATTCAGCTGCAGAGAATCCTAGAAAAAGTAGATTATCTAGGCACTTTTCAGTCAGGATTCAGAGTGGACATGGGAAGAAATAGCACTGGTTGCTCTAGTGAATGACCTATGTTGGAATCTTGACGTGGGGAATACATTCCTCTTGTTCCTACTTGATCTCTGGGCAGTTTTGATCATCCACTATGATATCTTCCTGGAACACCCTACAAGGTTTGGGAATTGGGATACTGCTCTGCAGTGATTCCATTCCTACCTCAGTAGGCAGTACCAGTCACTGATATCAGGCAGAAGAGGTTGGCCTGGTAACAAATCCCTTGAGGGTTGCCACAAGGGTCATCCCTTTCCCCTCTTCCTAAAGAGGAAGAGGTCATCTCACAGTTGAAGATATAATACCATCAATATACTGATGATATTCAGCTGGAAATGATAGCTGGAGAAGTCCAGGTGCCTAATGCTGTTGGGGTGTGGAAGGGGCAGAACAAGTTAAAACTGAACCCTAGCAAGCTGGAATTACTGGAGGACTCACATTTATTGCTGGAAGGGCAGGTGGAAGCTGTGGCAGGAGGGACATTGCACCATTTGTGGCCCCTCTCAAAGCAGGAGAACTTGGCTACAGTGACTCATGTCCTTATTGCCAGACAATTAGACTGCTGCAAAGCATTCTATACTGGACTCCCTTTGAAGGCCATTTGGAAATTGCAGTTAATCAAAATGCAGCAGCCACTTACTGACTGGTGCTAGCTGCTATCATCATATTATACCTATTTTGTGGGTCCTCCATTGGCTACCAATGTTTCTGGGTGCAAATCAAAATATTATATTTGATGTATAAAATCTAGTATATCTTGGCACTTAGCTACTTCCAGGACAGCCTACTCTAGCCAGATTCAACCCCTCTGAGGTGATCCTTCCTGGACCAGCTGTTTATTTTATTTTATTTATTTATTTATTAAATTTTTCAACCACCCATCTCCCCCCGATGGGGGAACTCTGGGCGATTCACAACAAACATTAAAACATAAAATATATAAATACATAAAACCTTAATTAAAAACATTACTAAATTATTATAATAATTTATATATAATATATATATAAATATAATTATAAATTAAATAATATAAATTACATAAATAAATGTTCATGGTGTCCCACTTCTGTGAGGTAATGGGAGATGAGACCAGAAAGCATTGCACCATGGTACTGACATTATGGAAAAACATTCTAGAAGTTAAACTGGACCCCTCTGTGATGGCCTTTCAGAATCTTTGAAGACCAAGCTCTTGCGCAGGGCCTTTAGGAAATGACATTGCCATCTTTACTCAGATATTATTTTTATTAGCTATTACAGTAGTACCGGTTCATTCTTGTGGCATACTATATTGCAAACCTTTACTACTATTATTATATGTTGTTGCAAACTGCCATGAGTCTAGAAGATATGATGAGATACAAATTTCCTTGAAATCAAATAAGATTATTTTGGACTTTTAGTCATTTAAATTTGAACAAGTATCTTAGGAACAAGAATCACAAATAGTTATATGTTCATCCATACAAAGACACTAATTGCATTGGTCTGAAAATGAGGAAAGCCTCCACTTGCTACATCTCAGCAATTCTGTTTCATATTACTGAGTTTCCATTTCCAACAACCAGCAATCTTAAGCAAAATCACTGGGAAGAAGGAAGAAGAAAGAGATTTCTCCCCCTAGAGATCTTAGGAAAATTGTTACTTTCCTACATCCTTCTCTTTCCAAGTGAACTTATTCATAATTGTACATTTTCTTTACCCCTGAAGAGAAGGAAATCAAAGATTAATCACTACCCAGCTGTAAATTAAAATTTATTTGCATTCAAAGACCAAACTATCAAGCATAGTCCAAAACAGTCAAGTAAAAACAAAGGGAAAAACAAAAAATTAAGTAGTTAAAATTATGGCGTTCTTGGTGCTCTCTGAGCTTAAATATTTGCTTGCAAACGTTTCATTACCCAACTAGATACCATCAGTGTGAGTGGCTGTGGGATTTGCTGGCTGTTTATATATAGTGGCTGCTGGTTTTGATGGGGGTATAATTTCCTTCTTGGTGGTTTCCTTGATTATTGTTTTCTGCCTGATTGTTTGTCTGATGTTAATCCCTGCTTATCTGAATGTTGGCTACTGGAGGGGGGTTGTTCTAGTCTTTTTGTTTCCTTCCTCCACCACAACTGGTAGGGCAAGCTACTATATATAAACAGGCAGCAAACCCCACAGCCACTCACATTAATAATGTTACCTAGTTGGGTAATGAAACATCAAGTTCAGAGAGCACCAAGAACTCCATACTTCAATCCTGAGCTACAGATATTCTCTTCAATTAAAAAAAAATTTTTTTTAAATTAAAGTCAGAGGGCAAAGCTCAAATGACAAAATGATGAACCTGCATACATTAAAAAAAACCAGAGGAGTATGTAAAGAGCACAAAAAGAAAAGAGAAATAAATAAGAACTGGTTTAGGGAAAACAGATTATCAAGATTGTGGACAATTCGTCGTCTTAACAACAATGGCTATTGGAAGAAATTTGGCAATCGTTTTAGACCCTAACCAACGGAGCAGCATAAAAATGTTTGTGGCTTTATAGGTCACAAAAAGTGTGGCCAAAGGCTACAGGCTACTAACCCATGATTTAGGGCAAAAGGGCAGGCATCAACAATTGGCAGCTGTAGGACCACATGCAGTTCCCAAATCCATTTATTGTGGTCATACCCCCCCCCCTTTATTGAGGTGCCCAAGATCAGTGGAATGTTGCAAGAATCGGCATATAGCTTTGAGTCAGAGAATACTAGAAGCTGTAGTGTAAACTCTAAGAAGGCTTAAACAAGGAAAAGCACCAATCCCACCTCCCCACCAAGGAAAAAGCTGAAAATCTTATTCCTGCACTTATCTCTAATTTAACTACTGCGCCTCTCCTACTAAGAATCTGTTAAGTGCAGCCAACAGTCACCAAAAGGTTGTTCCCTTCAAATTCAGGGTGTTTATGAATTACACCTCTTTGTTAAAAGTAGAACATGCATTTCTTCAGTTGATGAGAACTAATGGAAATCAAGTATTTCTAGAAGAGATTGTCTCTGGATGCCTTATTGACTTCACTCTTCATTTCAAGGCAACCATGAACATGCTGGGCAAAATCTTCTGCCCCTTTTATAATTTGTAATTCGTTTCATTCAACGCCTTTGTCATATACAGCAACACTGTCCTGAATAAAATTATGTCCTGTATAGGTAATTTGTGTTCAAAGTTTATTGCATATCTCTAGTTCTCGTTCTTAAGCAATGATTCATCTTGAATCTGATATTTTCTAGCACATATTAGCTTTCCCCCAGGACCAATTTAATTTTCAGCAGGTTACACTAATCTTTTGCAGCTCTACTAAGATTTGTTTATAATCCATCTTCCAAATTCTGTTCAACCTCTGTACTGCTTGTCTGCCCAGGACATCCTGTTTATTCTATGGACTATGCACTCCTTCAGACATTTCCTTCTAATTTTGTATTGCAAAGGCCTTATTGCTGAATCATACATAAAACAGGTTTTTTTTCTTCAAATATACATATAATTGATTGTTCTCTATAAGTGACAAGGGCTGCTTTGCTTGTATATATATACAATTTATTATATATACACCAGACTGGTATATTATATATACCAGACTGATAGTCTTGGGGGACTTCAATCTGCTGTCCCTGGGGCGTGCCTCAGAGGCGGCCCGGGAGTTCATGGCTACCATGGCCTGTCCCAGATTATCCATGACCCAACTTGGGACAGTGGTCTCACACCAGACTTGGTTTTCTCATCAAAGCAGTGGCAATGTGATCTGAAGGAGGAATTACAGCTGTCCCCCTTGTCATGGTCAGATCATGTCCTAGTGGCCTTGAGATTCTCTTATGCTCCTCCCCTCCAGAGGGAGGTAGGACCCATTCAATCGGTTCACCTGCAGTGACTGATGGACCCAACTGGGTTCCAATGGGAGCTGGGAGTTATACCCGAGAGTCTGCTGCACAGTCCAGTGGGGATCTTGGCCGCTACCTGGAATAGGAAAGAAGTCAAGATCGCGCCCATGTGACCTCTCTTGACCCATCGAACCAGACACTCCCCATGGTTTTCATAGGAGTCAAGGGTTTTGAAAAGGGTTAAAAGACGTCTAGAGCACCACTGGAGGAAAGCAAGGACCAAACCCAACCGAACACAAGCTAGAGCTGCTATTAAGGCCTACCTTGTGGTGGTAAGAGCTGCGAAACATCAATATTTCTCTGCTCTTATTGCATCCGCAGAATGCCACCCAGCGGCCCTGTTCAAGATCACCCAATCTCTTTTGGGAAAGGGGGGCTCAGTAGCCCATTTACAGGGCCGCACAGAGGAGTTTTCTAGGCATCTGGAGGATAAAATCACTCAGATCCAGTTCCAGCTGGATACCAAGCATGAGGCATGGTATATAGAGACGCCCAGGCTACATTCTTACCCTGTTATCTGGGAACAGTTTGATCCTGTTGAACCTGAGGAAGTGGATAGGTCCTCCGGATAGTCAATGCTAGCACCTGTCAACTAGATCCATGTCCCTCCTGGCTAGTTAAAGCTTCCCGGGAGGTGACATGTGGGTGGGTCCAGGCAATGGTGAATTCATCCTTGAGGGAAGAGGTGTTTCCAGCTGCCTTTAAGGAGGCGCTGGTGCACCCCCTCCTCAAGAAGCCATTACTGGATCCCACCATACTCAACAACTTTTGTCCCGTCTCCCACCTCCCCTTTTTAGGGAAGGTGGTTGAGAAGGTGGTGGCGTTGCAGCTCCAGAGGATCCTGGAGGAAACGGATTATCTGGACCCTTTTCAGTCAGGTTTCAGGCCCGGATACGGGACAGAAATGGCATTGGCCACATTCATGGATGATCTCTGGCGGGAACGGGATGGGAGTAGTGCATCCATACCTGCTCTTCTTGACCTCTCAGCGGCTTTCGATACCATCAACCATGGTATCCTTTTGGGTCGACTTGGGGAGTTGGGAGTGGGTGGCAGAGTTTTGCGCTGGTTCTCTTCCTTCCTCCAAGGTCGATCCCAATCGGTGTTGATTGGGGTTGAGAGGTCCAGCTCGCGGCCCCTCCTTTGTGGGGTGCCCCAGGGTTCAGTGCTCTCTCCGCTCCTTTTTAACATCTACATGAAACCACTGGGTGAGATCATCCATCACCATGGGATGAGGTATCATCAATATGCTGATGATACCCAGTTATACATCTCCATCCCGGGTAAGGTGAGTGATGCCATAACCACCCTTTCACAGTGCCTGGAGGCTGCGGGCATCTGGGTGGGGTGCAACAGGCTTCAGCTTAACCCTGGTAAAACGGAGTGGCTATGGATTGGAGGCCCCTCTGTATCCAAGGATTTACCATCTTTGGTTTTGGATGGGGTTGCATTGCCCCATATGGACCCAGTGCATAATCTGGGGGTCCTCCTGGACTCACGACTCCTGCTCGAGGAACAGGTGGCAGTCGTGGCCAGGAGAGCCTTTGCCCACCTTCGTGTGGTACGCCAGTCACGCCCCTTCCTGGATCAGGAGGCTCTCCAGTGAGTCACTCATACCCTGGTCATCTCTCGCTTAGACTATTGCAATGCGCTGTACATGGGGCTACCTTTGAAGAGTATCCAGAAGCTACAGCTGGTCCAAAATGCAGCCACGCGGATAATTTTGAGTGCCCCAAGAACGGCGCATATAATACCTTTACTACGCGAGCTGCATTGGGTCCAATTCAAAGTGTTGGTTATCACCTTTAAAGCCCTATATGGCATGGGTCTGGGTTACCTGAGGGACCATCTTACCCCCGTCACATCAACCCGTCCCAACCAGTCAAGCAGAGAGGGCATGTTGCGGGTCCTGTCAGTGAGAGAATGTCAACTGGCAAGGCCCAGGAGGAGAGCCTTCTCTGCCATTGCTCCAGCCCTTTAGAACATTCTCCCCCCAGAGGTGCAGCACGCCCCTACCCTACCAGCCTTCCAGAAAAAATTGAAGACCTGGCTCTGCCAGCTTGTGTGGGGGGATAACAACTCTACCCGATCCTGGGGGTGGCTAGCGCCTCAATGACGCTCCCTGAGTGATCGCCAATTATTTTGGATCTTTTTATTTTGTATTTATTTTTGTAATTTTAATTGATTTTAATTGTTTTGTAAACCTCCCAGAGTCGTTTAATGAGATGGGCAGTGGCAAATTTGATAAATAAATAAATAAATTATATTGTATGTATGTACAACATAAGATATATACAACATTTTAATTAGACTTGAGTACCAACTTTGGTTTCTCACAATTTCCACCTCACTTTTCAATTTAAATAAAAGCTTAAATAAAAATTGAAAAAATTATTTCAATTTAAATAAATAATTGAATTTTTATGTATGTTTCTTAATATACCATTTTTGTAATACGTCCACATTCGCAAATAGCTATTCCTAATATGATGCATTTTTGTATATTATTTTCACCATTATTCTAAACATTATTGAGTACATTATTTCATTGTTTAAACTGAACAACTGTATTACAACTTTTTGAACATAAAAATATCAAGGGGTAATTGCATTTCCATTGGCTTCCTCTTTTGGAAATTGCAATTTAGTAGCTTTGAATTTAAATGTGAAATGCTACAATTCTTGGTTTAGTAACCAAAATGATAAACCAGTTTCATCATATTTTCTATGGCATTTTATGGCAACTAAATATAGATACCAGACTTCACAAATGTATTGGGGCATAAGCTTTCAACTAGACTACACTTTTTCAGATTAAGTTCTAGATCACAAATCCTGATTCCACAATAAAATTGTTAGTATTTAAGGCATCATAGGATTCTTTTTTCCCATCCTTTTTCCTGTTAACAAGACCTGTTGACTATTTGAAAATGACTGATGGAACTGTCAAATGTGAATAATATTTTTCTTAAACTGTGAAAAGAAAATCACTGTATTACAACTTGGCACTTACCTTGTGTGTAAAAGCTCTATCCCAGAAGTATTTCCTAAAGAGCTGAACATCAGATTCTAGCGAATGGTCTGTTGTGTGATTAAATGTCAGCAACAAAGTCCCTGATGAATAAGCAAATTGAAGGACAGCATTTTCGTCAAGCTCCACTTTAGAAATCTCAAAAGGATGTACGGTCTGCCTTCTGAAACAACACATTCATGAGGTTAGAGTAAGAGTGCCAAGACAAGTGAAACATGGAACACAAACACATGCAATGCTTCTCTCTCACTGCATTCCATAATTTCAGACTCTAATCTGACCATTGCAAAGATCTCATGGAAAAATATTATGGAACACTCAGGCTAAACAATGTTTTTTCCTGAAGAACTCTGCCCATGAATCAACAATTCCAGCTTGGAAGAATTCTGATGAAAAAAAATAAGAACATACAGCTGCTTTTTTTCTGTGATTTTTAAAAAATGCAGACTATTTAATCACAAACCAGATTCAGTAGTCAAACCAGCAGCCAACCAGCTCATTAGCATACCACAATACAAAACAGTCTCTAGAGAGTGCTGTATTGTTTGAATGTTCCATAAAACTGAGACAATAAGTGTGATAACAAAGAATGCATAAATTCATACAAATTGGATATTGTGTAAAGTTAGAAACAAAACAGCAATATAGATTTGAAGGAGGGGGAGTAACTAAGCTCTTTTTTCTTGCTCATTTTTCTTTCTTATTTAATACTTTCATGACTGTATAATGAGAATGGGAGCATTTGGACAAGACAACTATCAGGATCCTGGCTCCAAACCACCCTCTTTGGTTCATTTTAAGATTATGTTGCCCATATGTGGCACAGTGGCCTTGTCTGTGCAGAACAAACCAAAGAGGAAAATTTTAAAATAAATCACCAGTCTCCTTGCTCATTTGTTCCAGTTTGCATACGACTTTCATGGCAACCTTAAAATAAAGTTCAGACAGCTGGGTTGTTGCTAAGTCAATTGTGGGGAGGATCTCCTGGGCAGGTCTGTGGTAGAATAGATGGTGCCAGCCAAGTCATCTAATCAGCAATAACATATTGCTTCAGAACTTCAGCAGGAAATGAACTCTTGAACAGCTTCAAATCTGTTCTATTTCACTGAAGCTTTATGAGTGAGTAGGGGATGTGTGATGGTATGTGTGTGATAGAGAGAGAAATCAGTATATAGTCAAAAAGCAAGACAGGTAAGGAGAAAGAAAAGTGATGATAATAACTGAGTTGTTAAGGAACTGAAGTGACAGAAGACTGCTGGTCTGCTGTAGCAAAGAGTATCTTCTAACCCCTTACAAACTAGCAGCCTTTTGGGAAGCTGAATTCAGAGCAAGAGCAAGTAATACAACAGACAAATCTGGTGAATATATCCCACATTAGAGAGAAAATCTTCCTAAGTAGTTTGGATATTCTCTAAGAACATATAAACTTAGGTGCAAATCAAACAATTTTATCTGAAGTTGTATTAATGTTTATCTCACCTGGACTGTTTTTGGCTGCCTGTCTTCCTAATCTGTTTTAGACTGCTGGTGGATTTTTCTTCTCACTTTTTTTTTTTTTTTTACTTATTTACAGTATTATTGTCTACCCCTAAATTTTAAGAATGATATGGTTTACATATAAACTTCAAATGGTCCAGATATGAGTTTATAATATATAACAAGACATAAACAAGTAATTTATATTGTACTTCCATTGAGCAGTGCTTTCCAGCCTTAACCACTTTCAGCTGCATGAACTTCAACTCCCAGAATTCTTAGCAATGGCCTTGCTGGCTGGGAATTTTGGGTACTAAAGGCCAAACATCAGTTGCCAAGGTTGGGAAACACTGTGATAGAGTATTTTCATTTAAACATCTGCAATAGGATAATTCAGTGAATTTAACAGAGATACAAATAAAAGTAGTCACTGAATTTCTTTCTTCCCATTGTTTCATATCAAGCCATGCTACTTACTTGGAAAAAATTTCGACAAGACTGAAATGTCCATTCTGTAAAGCCAAGTCCAATGGTGTCAACCCTTCCTCATTAAGTAAAGTGACTGCAACTGTTCCACCTGGTTGGAATAACAGGAACTGCGAAAGTTGAACCAGACCCAATCTCATTGCAAGATGGAGAAGTGTCTCTTTGCATTTAGATTCTAAAATAAAAATGTATACATGTTTTGCATTAAAAATCAACGATCAAATTCTTCCAGACCGTAAGTATACTTTAATATAACAATGCAGACTTGATTATTAATACAGAGTAGTAAAAAGAAAGATTAATTCAATGGAATCCCTCAGCTTTATAGCAATCCCTGCTATGTATTTTAATTATGCGTTGGTGGTTGTAACTTGTTGAGAGGGAGGGAGGGGACACCTGAGATCATATTTGGAAAAAAATAATATTTATTTCTCCAGTTTTCAGATGGACACAAGCCTATTTCAATTTCTGCTAAATTATAACAACAATACAGTCTTTAAACTAATTGATCCAGCACAAATTTCATTAGCCGAATAGAGAAGAAGCCTCATGTTCCCCAGCAGGCCAAAAATCTTGAAGATTTGGGAATACTTCAGAACAATGTGAGCTTGGGGTTTTATATGCAGGATATCTGCACTATATCAAACAGGCAGTTCAGCTCCTGGTAACTGGTTTAATTGGCAATAGTATGAAGTGGTTTGCCCCTGCCTTCTTCCAAGATTTTTTTTAACCTCCTCATCTAGCCTGGGATTTCCTAGTGATCTCTTTTCTTGAATATTAATCAAGTCTCGATCTGACTATGGATTCTCCCATGTAGGGTTAGATAATCCATTTCCTACATGCAGATCCCAAGCCCCAATTTTATAGCCCCTCCCCACACAACCTCCAATCACACTGCCATAATGTGACAGTAGAATGGATGATTTTTTACTATATGACTTTGTGTTGTTTTTGACAGAATAAGGTGATGCATTCTACAAAGCAAAATGCAACCCTTTCCCATCTTAAAGCCAAAGTTGCCAAAACCACAAAACATGAGCTGAAAACATTTGGCCCAACTACCTAATATGTTACTGTGTTACTAGACATGCTTCCTGCAGCCCTTGGAAGCCAAAATAATTGTTAAAAGTACAACCTCCAGGCTAAAAAAGATTGCCTAACCCTGTTCTCATTTAATCTCTACTCACACCTACACTTGCACATACTAAGTGAACACTGGAGTCACAGACCTTTCTTGGGAGAGTAAATTTCTTTCTCACAGGAACATCAGTGAAAATTACAAACATTTCCTCCTGCTGCATCATTGCCAACTCCAGATATTCTTCTACACTGCCTCCTCTGGACTTTCCAGCCAAGCTCAATATGGCAAGCCTGTGCCTGCTTCTAAAACGCTTTGTTTTACGTTATGACTTCAGCTACTTTTTCCTGAAAACTTACTCTTTCTCATTTTCTGATTTTTAGAGTTTCTGTGATCTCTTCCTGAAAGTCTATTCACCTCTCTCAGCTCTGTCCTCTTTTATTCTACTCCCTCATCACCACCACGACCACCACAGCTCTCAACTAATTAGCAGCTCAACCTTGGGATCAAGCCATTTAACCGCATTTAAAATAGCCCAACCACTTTAAAGGCCTGAGAAGATGACAAATACCCAACTCGCTGAATCTGCATGCAAGGGTGACTATAGAATGAATCCAGCCTCCACAGCACAATCTTCCCCCCTGATGATTGACATTAGAACCAAACATTATAGCACACATAATGAATACTTATTTCAGAGTTAGTGAAGGTAAACGAGGATGAATTAGTAATTAAGCCAACTCCAAAGCCGAAGGGTACCCCTTTCAACAAAGAATCCCAATATTAGATCATCCTTTAATAAAGATGCCCAGAATCAAAACAGACTCTATGAGAAATGGCCAATAAGATCTCCCCCAATATTTATTTGGCTGGTCCTTAGAGTGATATCCTGCATTTTTTTCAGGAGCACGAGGTGGTCTACGTAGCATTTTTTCTTCCCATTTGTCCCCCAAACAACAATCCTGTAAGGTAGGCTGGACTGAAAAAGTGAGCAGCCTAAAGTCATCCAATGAATCTTTCCTGTTTTTACCATGAGACTTAACTGCCCATTCAGAAAAGTCTCAATATATTATTGCATAGCTTTGCAAGCCTAACATGATAAGCATGTTTTATGCCTAACATAAAAGCAAAATAAAAATCAAAGGGAAGTACAGAGTAGCATTTATGTTTGTGTTCCTGTGACTTTAAATAACAGTCTGGGCTCCCCTAAAGACAAAGACAGCAATGCATTTTATATTACAACCAGGCATTTCCTCAGTTAATATAAGCAAGTGCAGATGACAGTACTGAGACTATACATAAGTTCCCTTCTGATGATGTAGCTGGAAAATCAAAAGTCATCTTCCAGAACAGGAGGGAAGTTTTGCACACTGATCTCAGGAACAACATAATAAGCATAAACATTTGCTCACATTAATAGCACAGGCTAAGATTAGTTCAAAAACTGGCACCACAAATGTAGTCTCAGAAAATGAAGAGCAGATTTAATGCTGATCCTCACTGTATTTTCTAAATGTCTACCATATCACTGGTTGAGAATATGCTAAAAGAAAAGACCCACTTGAAAGTGTGTGAATGAACAGACAAGATTTTCTATTGATAGTTTATGCTAATTTGAACCTCTCTTCCTTGTCATACATATGTAAACAGTGAGTATCTGCTATGGAGAACCTCCTGGATCAATAGAGGCTTTGCACACAAATACTGTAAGGGCTCAGGAAAATTGCAATCCTCATCTGATGGGGTGGCTCAGTGGAGAGAGAAACTCTCCACTGCAGGGACTTACTTCTGCCCCTGGAGGGAAAAGAGAGAGGAATGCAACTAGCATGAGGACTGAATATGACCAGAAGTCTTAAGCACATTTACCTGGGAATAAAAGGAACTGAACTAAAAGCATGCATAATTTTCCTTGTCCTTCTAGGCCTGCAACAAAGACTATCAATTATTCCTTGTTGCAAAGTAAAGGGGAAAAACACCTTAATATGTCCAAAATTCCCTTCTCTATTTTTATGCCAACTTTCAAGGAATAAGCTACAGTAAAAGATTCATCCCCAGCATAGTAGTAGTTTATGCATATTTATCTGAGAAGGGTCACTGACTTCAATTGGACTTATTACAGAATAAGCATGCATAAGATTATGTTTGTTGAACCCAGATGGATTCTCTATCTCTAGTCAAATGTGTGTTCTTATGTATGTGTGTATGTAGAACAGTAGTTTGTGTGAAAGAAAATAGCTGTAGGCAAATAGATCAACTAATACAGACAATATTTAATCAGCATTAATTCAAATAACATTCATTTATTTCCTTTGTTTGGACTCTAACCTTTTTTCGACCATGGGTTCTGACCAGTGCATATATGCACAAACCTGCACAGGTTGGTCACATGCAACCATTTATTGGAAAACATCCAGGTAACTATAGCTAACAAGGTAAGAAATCTGGATAATGTACAGGATTTTTGTATGCCTTTATTACCTTTTTGTTATTATCTTCCTTATAAAGAGATCTGCTTTAAATCCAGGGTTATCTTTCTTTCAGATGGTACTACTAATGTAAGTCAGGTAAAAGGTGCAGCCAGTAAGGTTCCTATAAACTAAACCTTTCCAATGTACTTCAAGTCCATAATATAAATAGCTGAACAAGCCTGTTGTTTCACCAAAATAGAGCCCATTCTCAAATTTACACCATCAGAACAAAGAGCATTTGTTCTAATTCAATGAATGATTAAAATAAAATGAGACATGAGTAGAAAGCTCACATTAAAGGAGCGAGCAAATTCATTTGAGAACTGAAAGTTTCCCAGTTTTAAAGAACTGTTTTTCATCAAATTGTGTCTTGTAAAAATCAACAGCCAAGTTATTAAAGAGGGCTGGAGATGTTGCAAGCAATGCATGGCCAGTAGCTAGACCTTGTTTTGCATCATTCCTCTAGTCTGTAGCCAAAATATAAAGAGTGATAATATCAGAGCTAAAACCAGTCTGTTTAATCTATTACATGAATCTTCCTATTCTTTCTTGCACCTGAATCCTTTTCCTTGCTCAAAACTATTTAAAACAAAACAAATATTTCTCTTGACAGAAGTGACTAAGTTGTCCCTGGATGTTACAGCTCATTTATTTCCAGGAAGGAAGCAGAAAATGTTAGCTGCGTCTTGAAGGGAAGACATGTCATCAGAATAGGCTTGCAGCTTTCAGTTGTTCCAGGCTTAATCTTCTTTCAAACTCCTAAAGTGTTGACAGACTTTCAGACCCAATACCACCTTTTTCTTGTGAACATCAATTAAACATTCTAATACTGCAAATAGTTTCCTAACTTTAGCAGCTAGGCAAATCCAAGGTTGTGCTTGAAAACTGACCATACAACCATGCCATCTGCAGCTGCCTCTCTTTTTTGTTCTTAGCAAACAGGTTATGTGTATGCTTTACCGTGAGTCAAACCACAATTGTGCATGCTGGCACACAACCCATATTTTGAAAAGTTTGTGATAAGATTCAAGTACTGTTTATGTTTTAATGATTTATTTAAAACAAACAGAACTGCAAGGGGAGAAAACATCTAAAAACAAGTGTTATAGCACGTGTACAATGAAAGTCTATTAATGCTGGCAGAAAAAAACAGAAAACATGACTCACACTCCATTACAGAGCGTCCACTTCTTTGAATCAGTGCTTTTTTGCTACTAGGTACCAGAACAGTGTTTGTCAACCCTAGCAACTTTAAGATATGGGGACTTCAACTCCCAGAATTCCCTAGCCAGCATATCTTAAAGTTGCCAAGGTTGAAAAACACTGGCCTAGAGGTTATGCTAACTAGAACAGAGACTTTTATTAAAACATATTCTGAGAGTGAAATTTAAGCTAAAGAAAACTCATCAATAGCCTTGTCTTGCAGGAACTACTGATGTAGTACTTAGTGAAGCTATCACTAGTACTGAGGTGTGATGAGCTACTATGTAAGTTAACATTCAGATGTCTTAGCTTTGAGCATATACAGATAGCTTCCTCTCTAATCCTGTACTTAAAGTTAATAGAAAATATGGAGATATATTCTAAAAAGAACCTAAGGCCACACATAACAATCAGCCACAAAAATCAAACATCTGTCAGGAAAAAATACATAACTGGAATATCATCTATAGTCAACAGTAGAACAGATGCTTTTCAAGCAAACAGCTTAGATTTATTTCAGGATGGGACTGAAAAACTGCCTCTTGAAAACTTGAGAGCCACTGCAATCCTGTTGACAAGACCGGGTTTGATGGGACAATATCAGTCAGGGCCAGGCAGATTTCTCTCTTCCTGACTGAGAAAGCACTGTGTGCATTTTAAGGGTGACTTCTAATCACTGAATCTCTCACAAGATTTGCTTGTTTGACACCTGTACTGTAGTCTTTCTTGTGCCCTGTGAATACCTTTTTATTCTCCCAAACATTTAAAAATTTTAATATTGTCACAATTTTGCCCTGTTTTGCTGTTGGGTTTGTGTGTGTGTGTGTGTGTGTGTGTGTGTGTGTGCGCACGCGCGCCTTTACATGTCGTGTTTTTACTTGTTTGCTTGTTAGATTTAATTCTCACCTTTCCTCCAGAAACTCAAAGCAACATAGCCAGACACACACACCCTCCAGTTTCTCTCCACACTAACCACTGCTAGGTCAGCTGGGCTGAGAAAAAGCGATGAGCCTAAAGTCACCCAGTGAGCTTCACTGGCTGAGGTGAGACTAGGTCTCCTAGTCCAAGACCATAACCACTATACAGCACTGGCTCTGCTGCTTCTGTTTTGTTTTTTGTTTTATTTTGAGTGATTGTGCTATTTATAGTTGGACTCTGCATTGTATCATTGTACTGATTTGTACATCACCCAGACAACTATTCTTATCAGGGTGTTTAAGAATGCAACATAGTGTGCTAAATGCAGCCTGATGATACTCTTGTTTGTATTTCATTTGATATCCAATGCACTGCTATGGAAAAATGGGACTCAAGGTTTTTTTTAACATTAAAACAAAATAGAGCTAATCTAATCTTTAATGCAGAAAAATAGAACCCGATGACAAATATATCGGGCAATAATTCACCATTAATCTACTTTAAGGAAATCTTTACTTTGCATTAATAAAAATAGGAAATAATTTCAATTTCTGAAAGAAAGTTAAATAACTTTCCTACTTGCAGTTTTAATTAGAGTCTAAAATTAATTCTAATATACATTACAGCTTGGCAAAAATCAAATTTGGTAATATAATAATTCCTAGAAAGCATTATTCAACATATGAGAATGAAGGAACCTTATTCCATTAATTGAATTTAGTTTAACTGAATTACCAAGCAGTTGCAGTCAGCCAAATAAGCTTAACACAGAGCCATCAGATGTTGGCAGGGTCAACATGAGGGATCTGCCAAAGGCACAGGTGCTCAGGAAAGCCCACCATGAATTGTGCCAACCTCTCTGCCACTGGGACCCTTTGCCAGGGCCAGATGGACTGCCACCATCACAGCTGCTATTTGTTGTCACTGCTGGCAATCACTCACTTCTGCTCTATCATTAGCATGCTTATCTGACAAGGAGGGCAAAAGCAACTCTGTACGAATCAAGCAAGTCTTTGAATTCATTCCTTGGGAGGTAAGCATCTTGCTTTCCATCAGGTCTTGCATTTTGGGGAATCTAACATGATGGTGGGCCACAGAATGGAGCCAAATACTGCATGATTCTAACAATACAACACTGTTAGGTAAATCACATCTGAGAAAAGCAGGGATGATCTGAATGACTGATAATACCAGCAATCAGTGTGCCACAGCCTGAGGGGTTGGGGCAAGGGAAAAAAGTCTTTTTTAGGTCAAATTTGACTTCTGGTGATTTAATGGACATATCCACGTAGTTTTCTTGGAAGCAATACAGAGTTAGATTTGCCATTGATTTCTTCCATGATGTTTTTTGGACTACCACTCTAGCATACATCCCTGGGACTTCCTGGTAGTCTCCCATTCAAATACTAACCAGGTACTTTTCAAGATCAGCATCAAGAATAGACCATTAACAACCTAGTTTGGCCCACAAGAACTACTTTGCAGCAAAGTTGCAGAGAACAAAAGCTAAGACTGGTTGTATTTGAAAGCGTCTCTAAAGATTTTAATCAGAATGTTTTGGGTGTCAGAACACTTCTTATGCCTATGGAGGCATAGAGTTTTTTCTCCCCTGTACTGATGCCTCTCTAATTTCTCTTCCAGGTTCAGATGCTAATATCTTAACGGGGCCCTCATAATCTGCATGTGTTTATAGAGGCACATTTCAGATGCCACTTTTCTTAATCAGGGTTAAATAATCAGATTCAGCCACTGGAGTGAAATGTGTTAGGCTTTATTAAAGGCAAGAATATCTGAGGAATGCTCCTAAAAAACAGCCTGCTGAACTATGTTTCTCTTTCTTTTGTATCTACTCCATTTGGTAATATTACACATTGTGAATAAAATTCTAGAAAATTCATCACAACTGTCCTGAAAAAAAAATAACAAAACCTTCACAGTTCTTATCTCTAAGATTCTTGGATTCGAATTCAAGAGTGGAAGTTTAAGCGATCATGGATTTCTCTGGGCATCTGTAAGAGTACACCTGAGTTGAAAGAGTCCCCACAGGGCTCTTTTTCACCCTAAGATGATTTTCCAAGAGTTCTGATTTACTAGGGGACTAGTACATACTGCTCAGTTTTTTCTGCTTGACTTTTCCTCCCAACAGGAGCAAATAAGTGGATTGTGGAAGTTTCTTTTGTGGTCTGCCTATCCGTGGCCTGCATGACTCTTAACTAGCCAAACACTGTTCTTGATTGGGCTAGATATGACATGGATTCCAATTCAGATAATAGAATAACCATCACAGATGAAATTTTTAAGTGACTTGTTTAGCTGCTCCTATGGCAGGAAAACTCCAGCAATAATAACTGAGCTCATCTGCAGCTCATCTCAGAAATTCTGATCTACCAAGACACACAAATCCTTCCTATATTAGTGAAGCTGTAACATTCTGTTATAAAAGGAACCTCTTCCGATTGCTTTACTGGTATTGTCTTTCCTACATTTCAATTATTTTAGTGCATGCAGAGTATGTGGCTGCAGCATTTTTCCATAAGTATACTGACAGAATTTTGTTTCCCTGAGCTACTTGTTTCCTGTTCAAACCTTGGACTGACAACCCAAAAGGAATTAAAGAAATCATGTCATTTTTGCTCTCTATAAAGATTTCATTATCAAAATAGCGGATGGGCATCTCACACAGCAGACTTTCCTAACCAGTCATCCATCCGAATCACCATGGCATCAATGAATCCATCAGTAAGCCTCCGTGTTTCATTCTATTCACTGTCTCCATGATTACTAAGGCTTAGTTACGAGACTAGCAGAACGAAAAGTACAACATGCCTTCACTTTAAGGAGAAACTTTTAATGTGAAGCACTTTCAATCAAATATTTCCATACAGGCTCAAAAAATGACATATATTCACACACATGCAGTCCAAGGTAGTCCTCTAAACTAGTGCATATCCATCATATAATTGCCTTCAAATGAGTCAATTTGAATTGTTTTCAACTTGGAGTTTACCTGTTCTCAGTCTGAAATTCCCAGAAATTATTCTGTAATTCACTTTGTGCTCCAACTTGTCAAATACAACAAGGAATAAGGGCTTATTCACCATTTCCCCTTTCGGATTGTTCAGTGTAATTGGATACAGTCCCATTCTTCACCAGGCATAATGAGCTGCCCAAGTCCCCTGCCTTCCTAAAACTCACCAAAAAAAAGTATTCTATAGTGAAACCATGTTTTGACAAATTGGGGTGAGGTGGATTTTAAGGGGATGTCCTTTATTCATGAATGTCCATTAAATACTAAAGGACATCATTGTGGCAATTTGTATCATTTGCATCAAGCAGGGTACATTACATTGAAATTCAAAAAAATGAATTTTTACTGTACAGTAATTTGAGGCATTAGCACAACTCCATTATATCTAGATCCAAATCAAGGTCTCTCAATATTGCCTAAATTCATTGATGTTCTTTAAATGCAAAAGATAGCTAGAAGCTTAGATTCTAACTTTATTTTATCCATTAGTATTACTCTTTTAAAAATCTTAACCAAGTGTGGAGATTATCTGATACTAGTTTTAGATGAACCCCGAAGAGAAGTGAAATTCATCCAAATCACACTGATAAAATGATATGTCAGTCTAATTTTTCAAACATTTTAAAAAAAAAACTCCAAGGACTTTTGTGTGGAGTTAAAGCATGTCACAATCCTTTCTTTTTCTTTTCTTTTCTTTTCTTTTCTCTCAAGTTTCCATAATAAAAACTTCAGAACTTACCGCCCAACCAAAGGTAGGGGATAGAAGAAATGTTGTTGTAGTCTGAGGATTTAACAGGTAGGGGATTTAATATTTCACATACAGAGGCTATGGTTGTGCATCATGGAATCGGCACAGCCTCTCACAAAATGAGACAAAAAAGGAAGGAAAGTCATTGAGCTAAAGGAGGCAATATGCAAGTCTAAGAGGAGTAAATTAAGTAATTTAAGGTTAGCTAAGAGTAGAGCTGCTCAGATGGGCACTTTTTACCAGAATTCAATAGCATCTGGGACAGCCCTGAGATGCTTGAATTTCAGCTCTCAACCACCCCACAGGCTGCACAGATCATGCTAGCTGAAGAACAGGAAAGTTGTAGCCTAACATACATGAAGGGAACCCGTTGGGAAAGGATATGTTAGTTTCTGCCTTTGGCCTTTAATAATATTTGTCACAAAATTAATTAGGAATTTCTCCAGATTTCTGCCAGTTTCATCTCAGAATAGTACATAGCATTCCTGTAGATGATTTACAAACCAATTGAAAGAAAGCATTGTAACATAGTCTTGCAGTTTGGGAAGATGGGGAGGTGAAAAGCCACATTATTCATCACATCATACTCTGTAACAATAAGTGTTTTATGACCCTAATATAATTATGTCCTGTATGAAACTCTCTAGGAGAAAAAAAATTATCTGGAACTAAACAAATTGGATTTTACCTTCTTACAAAGGCAGGCACTAGACAGGATTATAGACCCTTATGAGCATCAAAGTGCTTTCTCAGCCCAACATTTTCACTAGCAGATATCATTTCAGAATGACCCCAGCTTTGGGAAATATCTTGGCATGAAATCTAAAGTCAGTCTCCAGAAGGTCATAGGCAAGATCCCTTTGTGCAATCTTTCTGATTCCACATACACTGAATCATAATTAGTTTGTCAATTACATATCTCAAAGTACCAAGAAGATCATTCGTGTTAAAGTATTGGACTGGGACTGAGAAGGTTCAGATGGAAGTCCACTGTTAATCATGGAAATCAATAACTGACTTTGGCCCAGTCACTATCTCTCAGCCCTATCTGCCTCACAGGTTGTTGTAGAGAAAAACTGGAGGCAGAAGTTCTATGTATATTGTTTTGAGCTCTGGATGAAAGGCAGGATAAAAATTTAACAAATAAATATAAATAACTAACTAAAATCTACTTTTGCTAAAGAATTCACACACATATACAAAAATCCAAGTTTTTAACTGGATTCAAAATCCAACATAATCATTTATATTTTGTGCTATATGATGGTATTATTCAACACAAATCATACTCAATAAGGGTTAAAACAATAAATGACAGAACATTAGTAACTGTAATAAATATGTTGTTGGCTACCAAAATTCCCGCACTACAGCATTCTTTTCACTGCTTCAATACAAAGGATGTCTCCTTTGTTTATATAATAAGAATTTGTTATTACATAACAATTTTGAATTAGAAAAAATGTTCATCTGCTAGTAATCAAGGTGGAGACATCATATTACTGCCATATTAAACTTGTTAGCAGGCTTTGAATTGTCACCAGTTGCTGACAAGCATTATTCATGGACTGAATTAAATCTACTAAGGAAACAAAGAATTTTTTTTAAAGGAGAGACTGACTACCAAAAAAAAAAAATTCTGGTTGCTTTGTAATGTTCCTAGCACATTGGCTGTTTTCATATATATTAGCCCTAATGGGACACAAAGCAGTTTGGAATATTCAATTTAATTTCTGGTGCCTAATTTAATTTCATAATTTAAATTTAATTTCTGTTGTAGTGGCTGTCTTTGATCTTTATACTGGTAATACATACAGAACAGTAAGAATCAGCATACATGAGAAAAGAATAAACACGGCTGAGGTAAAAGAGTGATGTAGTAGTTAAGATGTAGTAGAACTGGGGAGACACAGCTTCACATCCACCTCCAGTCATGGAAGCTCACTGGATGACTTTGGTCCAGACATTCTGTCTATGCCCAACCTACCTCACAATTTTATTGTGGTAAAAAAAAAAAAAAAAGGAAGAAGGAGTATTGCATATTCAACTTCGAGCAGCTGGACAAAAGACAGAATCTAACTCTAATCACAAACACTATAAAAGAAATAAAATAAAATAAATGAGAATTACTTACCATCTTCTGTACTATTCCCAACAATGTTCCAAGAAGATGGAATCTCTTCATGGGCCATAGCTAGCATAACGTCATGATCCATTGACTGCAAATCTCTCACAATCAAACCAAATTGACTGAGAAGCGTGTGATGACTTGAAGAAGTGAGACAGTTGACCTGGCTCACCAAGAAACATGCTAATTCACAAGCAATGTCATGCTTGTAAGTGATAGATGAGGAGCCCAGAGTCACAAATTCACTTTCCTTTCCATACATAACCACAAAGACAGAAACATCTTCTTGTTCTCTATGAGCTGAAAAAGTATAAGGACAATTAAACATTATATACTCAATACATGACTCTAAGAAAAATATATATTTTTACCACTTTTAAAAGTATGGGAAATTGGAATTAAAGTGAAGTTCCATTCTCATATACTGTATGTGCAGAAAAAAATTAAAACAATTTATAGTATCCATTCCTCCTATTCAAATTTCACATGTGCATCATCTGCACTTGACTGAAGTACATAAGCAATGCCTAGTAACATTAGAAGTAATAGAGAGCCTGGTGGATATATTTTTCAGTTGTCAGGAATTGGCCAGTGCCTTATACTGCTCCTTTTTATTCAGTGCAACTTTCCACCGTCCACATGTATTAGGATTACAACTATTAGAATACCCAGCCAGAATGAATTGGCCCAGGCAGAAAAACATGCCAGAAGAATTCCCAGCCAGAAGACTATGTTGTCTGGGAATTATGGAATTTATGGTTCTAACAGATGTAGAGTTGCCCCATCAGCAAAAATGTTGTTAGTAATACAAACAAAAAGGTTTGTATTAGCTGATATTTATTTGATCGCCGATGTGACAGATCAAGCCAGGTTGTTCTAGGCAATGTGTGACTGCCTGGCCATGCAAACCAGTACTATAATTACTTCTGCACTCATCGGTACTTGATACTAGTGTATCAAGGACAGAGGACTTTTTCACACAAATTCTGCTTGACTATGTGGTAATGGTGCTGAAAGGATAGCACTCAAACAATGGGGAGGGAAAGCAATGTATCAAGGCACCTGATACCTGCAGAATCCAGTGTGTTCCACACACCCCTTTACTAGAAGATAAAAAATAGGGTAGATGATGCTTGAGAACAAGTTAAGGATAGATTGTCATGGAGAAAAACGATCAATGTGGTCGCTAGTAGTCGATGGCACATAATCAAGCAATCAATCAATGCTTGAGGGTATTTATGGAAAGTTGATGCCCTACTACTTATGGTCTAGTATATAGGAGATTTTAGAGATTTTAGCAAAACAGATTCAAAACAAAATCAGCAACTTCCTGAATAGCTAGTCCCTGGCTCAGGCTCATTTCTAGAAGACAGAATGTGAGTATGAATTAGACCAAGCATACAGAGAGTGATATCTCCCTACAGTATACTGTCTCCTGATTCAGGAGCGACCAATCTCAGTATTTCTTTTACACAGGCAGGAGGAGGAGATAACTGATGCAGTGGGCAAATGCTATAAAGATCAGCCCTGGTCTGAAGACACTGGGCAGTATGCCAGTGCTGCTGCTAACAAAAAGCTAGCAAAAGCTAGCAAATTTTATAAGCCATGCTTTTATAAGGCTTCAGACTAGAATATATGTTGTAAATAAAAAGAGCCTCCCCCACCCCTAAAATGGGGCATGCAGAAAAGTCCAGCCTGGGTCATAATCTGATTTCAGAAATACAGAAAATGTTATTTCAGAATTCCAGCAGAAAATTTTCATTCCTGATTCTTGAAACTGTATATATTAAGTAGGATCATAAATAATGCTTGGACCTGGGGAAGGACAAACTAAGTAACGTGGAGTATGCAGTACTCCAGAAAGTGTCAGACATTTCAGGAAAATCAGCTGCCACTTATTGCTACGCTCAGTCAGTTATCTGGAATCAGACATCACGTTTTAGCCCAGCAACTGCACACAAGAGACAAAAACATAACATTTTCTTCTTTCTTGCTATTGTTTGGCTTCCACTGTGATAATGATTAAATAATCAGAATTCAGTTATTAACAGCCCCCCCAACAAATTAAAATGCTGCCGTAGGAAGGCAAATGGACAATGTAGTAAAGCTATCACACTCACCTGGAATAATAGATTCAAGGGTGTTATCAGTAACTTGCTTAGCAAAAACCACGTGTTTCTGTGTTGAGCCTTTGTAAACAAAGTAAAATTCAGCCTTCTCTGGAAGAATGTTGTCAAACTTTCCGTATATAATGATTTGTCCCTAGAAAATGGACATATTTTTAATGCTATATCATATAGTGTAAGTATTTCTAATTACAAGGAGTTGGCAGTACATAATGGGCATATTCCACACAATCCCATTTACTATAGTTAAATGAATGTGAAAAACATGGTTAAAGCTTTCACACTGAAATCAGTGGAGCTGAAAATGTTTACTCGTAGACAGATTATGATAAAAGGTTTGTAGTTCAAACCAGAATTAACAAGATTATAAACAAATCACACTTTTTCCAGCAACTGAAATTAACAAACCAAAATAACGCCATTACTGTCTCTAGCACTGATTAGAACATATCTTGTTATGTGTGAATTACTGAGTTCAGGGTGTGCACAAAACCAAAATTATGTAATCCCCATGTCTCCAGATAAGAATACACAAGTGCATCAATATTACATTCAGTTTTTCTGACCCATGAAAATGCCAATCAATGAAATGTAGGCAGGAGGATCACTCCTTGTAGTCATGTCATCCCAGGTATTCTTTAATTAAAGCATTACTGAAGAGTCAACAGCTAAGTGACAGCCACAGAGCTTTCATAATGTGCCGGACAATGGATAAGATTGACAAAGCCTTGGCATGAGAGCAAAAGGCACCATCACTCTGCTGGCAACACCCAGCTCTATCTTTTCTTTTGATGCAAACTTGGTCTTGCTTATTTGCTATCTGGGTGTGATGGGCGAACAGGATACAAAAAGAACTAACTGATAATGAATCAGACTAAACTTAGGAAATGATGTCCAACAAAGCCTATGAACTCAGGCAACAAACATTAGTAATCATCACCAACAGGTTAAATCTCTCATATACTATGCCCTAGTGTGCTGTGGTCTCTTTTTTCTTTGAAAAAAGGCCATATTACTAGTAAAACAGACATACATCTGACTATGTAATTCCACCAAATGAAAGCAAAGCTCATTTAGAGAAAAGGCATTTCCAAATGTGCATTTTCCAGAAACAAAAAAGGTTCATAAGTAAGTTTTATATTGAAATTCTAACTATTCTAAATATAATTCAGGACAGTAATTTCTATATAGAGTTCTTTACAGCATCCAGAATTTTTTTTTTTTTTTGCAGTCAGCATGTAAGGAAACAAATGTATGTGTCCAATTTATACATTACACATCTAGAAATAATTATTAAATTAGGTGCATAACTGGAGATTTAGGAGGGGGGAATCACAAATCAGTATAACTTGGCAAAAACAAATGAACACAAGTGTCTAAAATATTTTTGATGAAATGTAATAACATGCCTGTTTAAAGTCACACTTATTCCATGGCCTTTGAGAGAAAAATGAAAGCTAAACAGACTGTACAGAATATTACCTGAAGATTATTCTTTATAATACAAAACTAAAACGAACTAGAGACTAAACTAAAAGAAGGTAAGGGAACAGTGAACAATTAATGGGAAAGAACCTAGAACATTTCAGAGGTACAGACTCTTGCAGGAACTTAATGAATTTACCAAATACATCCAAATAAAAACCAGATATAAGTTTCCATTATTATTGTTGGTCACACAGTCATCCAGTTGTTTAGACTGGATTTGCCATTTTTATCCACCTATTGAGTCCTTCCCAAGGACCTGGGATAGGCAGATGTTGTTGCTTGATGGTGTTAAAGGTATCGTCGCAGGATGTAAGCTGTTCCAAGTAAACCTGCCTTTTGCAATTGACTGATGGTGATTTTGTCAATGTTGATGGTCTTCAAATGATGCTCCAGATGTTTGGGGATTGCACCCAAGGCGCCTATTACTATTGGTACTATCTTTGCTTTCTTTGCACACAGTTGTTCTATTTCTATTTGCAGGTCTTTGTATTTTGTGATTTTCTCCAGTTCTTCCTCTTCTATTTTGCTGTCTCCAGGTATTGCAATGTCCACTATCCAGACTTTTTTGTCTTATCAACAATTGTTAAGTCTGGGGTATTATGTGGCAGGTGCTTGTCTGTTTGAATTCTAAAGTCCTAGAGCACTTTAGCTTCTTCATTTTCTATTACTTTGTTTTGTGGTCCCACCAGTTCATGCTTGCAGGCAAATGGTATTTCTTGCAGATATTCCAATGCACCATTGTTGCTACTTTGTCATGCCATTGTTTGTAGTCAGTCTGTGCAATCTTTTTGCAGCAGCTAACCAGGTGGTCCACTGTTTCTTCAGCTTCTTTATAGAGGCAGCATTTGCTGTCTGTTGCTGTCTTCTCAATTCTGGCTTTGTATGCGTTTGTTCTTAAGGCTTGGTCTTGTGCAGCCAGAGTTAGCCCCTCTGTCTCTTTCTTCAACTTTCCTGCTCTTAGCCATTGCCAGGTGTTGTTGTTATCTGCTTTGTCTACTTGTTTCTTTTTGTGTTTTGACCATGTAATATTTTGCTTGCCATGTCTCTTTTCTATTCTTCATTTGGTTTTTCTTGTAGGCCAGTTTGATCTCTTCAGTATTCAATAAGCCTTCATGGTGTACTAGCTTCAGTGCATCTTCTTCATTGTCCTTCAGATATTCTTTAATGCCCTTTTTTCTTCTTCAACTCTCTGGTGTACTTGCAATATTCCACACCCACCTATGTTCCTTGCTAAGTAGAGTCTGTCAACATTGCTGTGTGGATGAAGGGCATGATTCATTGTTATTATTTTTCTGGTCTTCCTATCCAGGGCTTCTAGTTCTGCATGAGTCCAGTCCACTATTCCAGCTGTGTATCTAATGACTGGAATTGCCAGGTGTTAATTGCCTTGATGGCATTTCTGCCACTGAGTATGGACTTTAAGATCTTCTTCACTCTCATGATATATTCACTACTAACATTCTTCTTGACTTCAATGTGCTTGATGCTGTCAGCTTGAAGGATGCCCAGGTATTTGTAGTGATCTTCATCCAGACTCTTGATGCTGCTGTATTTCTTGTTGTATTTCTTTGGGTTGTCCCATAGCTGTACCCAGAACTGCACTGTTTCTTCTTTGTCAGGTACTGATTGGTTCATTGCAGTCTCCCCATTGATGGATTGGTAGAAACATTTCTGATTCAACTGAAATTGGAGATTCTGCCTACAGTGTGCAATTCGAGCTTCGTATCTGCTGATCTTTTTGGCTATGGCTGTTATTTGCTGCTTTATTATTTCTAGTGCTTCTTTGATCTTGTTTCTAGGTCATATTTCTTGATTAGGTATTCTTTGGTCTTCCTGTTCTTCAGCTTCTTTTCTTTCATCTGTCCTAGCTTGCTTGCATCTGATCTTAGCATGCTGATCTTATTTTCCAACTTGATCTTCCATTTTGGTGGTGTACTGTTTGGCTTTTTTTTCTTGTTTGTGGATTTTGCATCCATGGTATTCAGTTATAACTGCAGCTATGCTGTACATTAGTTAGTTTGTTTCTAGCAGTGAGCTGGGGTTTATATCTGATATTACAGAATTGGCATCTTTTAATACTTGTGCCAGCTGTTGTTGTTGTTGTTGTTGTTGTTGTTATTCCTACCATATAAAAGAGGCTTCTCCAACTTTGTGTCCTGCAGATGCATTTGATTTGATTCAAAGAAGATCAAAGAAAGATGGAAGGAATATATTGAAATACTATACAGTAGCAATGTCAACATTCAAAATACCTTAGGAGATATTTCCCACTTACAAAAACCTCTAGTACTAGAAGATGAAGTTAGATCAGCACTCTGGTTATTACTAAGTCAGAAGGAACAGAAGAAGAATCAGTAAAGATTCTATCGTACAATATCCTTAATTTCACATGCTAGCAAAATAATTCTTAAGATCATCCAGTGCAGATTAGAGCCCTGCATGGAAAAAAGTATGCCAGATGTTCAAGTTAGCTTTATAAAAAGCTGAGGAACACAAGACATTAGGATGCATGCTGGACAACTGAAAAGCCAAAGAATATCCAAGAGAAATCTATGTGCATCATTGATTATAGAAAGGCCCTCGATTTTGTTGATCATGTCAAGCTGTGGAATGTGTTTAGAAAAATGGAAATCCTAGAAGATCTCATTGTTCTCATGAGAAACCTATATAGGTCAGGAAGGCACAATACAGATAAAATGTGGTGAAACAGACTGGCTCCAGCTTGGCAAAGGAGTGAGACAAGCCAGTATACTCTTCCCTTATTTATTCAACCTATATGCTGAATATATATTAAGGAAAGCTAGACTGGAAGAAGATGAGTGTGGTTTTAAAATTGGAGGAAGAAACATCAATAACCTGCGCTATGCTGATGACACTACTCTAACAGCCAAAAATACAAAAGATCTGCAAGGTCTTGTGCTTGTACTAATAAAAATCAGCTCCCACTACTTTAGTATAACGCTAGGCAACACATTTTCCAAATAGCTTCCCATGATATCCTTTATTCACCATTTAAAGGTAAGTGAGGAAGAAACATAATATGCACGTACACAACTATTTATGATCTGGAGCAAGCCTTTCCTCTCTTAATATATTAATATTAATATTAAAACCCAGGTTAAATGAACAGTATGCTGAACACTAGGAAATTCAGTATTTTGTCACACAGTGCAGGCTCCCCTCAACTGACAAGGCAAAAACTTCAAAAATATATTTCCAAGGATCCAAAAATTCAGATAAGTAGGCTTACTGTACAAAAGCTATGAAGTTGTTATAAAAACAATACTGTGCATAAACTGCTGTGTTTATAGTGTAATCAAGGTTCAAAATTCTTGCACCTCTTTCTCCCCTCCCCACCCCCGTGAGAAATTGCAGGGAGGCTAGGGAAGGAATGAAAAAGAGAGTAGGCATAAATAATCAAGAGACCATGGGTGAGTTAGTTGAGAATTTATCTCATAATTGGCAGTTTAGTCCAGTTGGAGAGAAATCTGGGAAAAAGTGTTTTAAAGCATCTGTATCGCCAAGATGGCAAAATGACTGCTGGATCAGATGGGCTGCTGGTCTAATACAGTAAGCTCTAAACTGAGTTCTGATTGTTAATCGGCCTACTATACACATCAATTTGGGGCCTTTTCTCTACTACAAACAGGGTAAAACCTTCAACACTTCCAAACGTTTTGCAATATAACCAGGGTTAACTATGTTATAAATTAAGAGACAAAAATGAAGTATTATTTATTTTCTGCTTAATTAATTTCGTATTACAGGCATCACAGCAGAATGCTCAAAAATATGGGTTTCTTACATCCAAATAATAATAAAGAACTTAATAATTAGAATGCATATGTTTCTGTTCTTGGCCTGGAGGTGAAAATTAATTCCATCCGTGTACATCTGACACACCCCAGCAGCTGGATCTACTTTCTTCCACAGCTCTCTGAATCCTTCATACCTATGCTTATACCTGGGAGAAAAGCTTTTGAGGCTTAGGTGTGGATACAGAAACTACCACTTTATAAAAATGAAGTACAGTTGTAAACATGAGCTAGAATTCCAAGAGCAGAAAATTATTTCCAGTATCCCAAAGATTTTATAGTAGATGTTCTTAGTAAATAATCCAATTTGTTAAATACAAGCTGCACTGAAAACTGGGGCATAGATCATTTTAAAAACTATTGGGGGGGGCACAAAATATTTTGTTCCATGAAACCTTTGACTTACTTAAAAGATACTCAGTTTCTATATGACACTGTTTCTTTTGTTCCTGATTTTGCCACATTTTAATAATTTAAAGATTCTAAATCACTTTACAATACTTAGATCAGGATTTCTCAAAGCTTGTGATGTTATCTTAAAATAATAAAGGAAGCTGTACTCACACACACACACCCCCATTAATATATGAAATTATATGACATCCTTCCCCATGAATAGGTCACAAATCATAAAGGAAAGAAGCCATTTAATGGGCACCAGAAGGAGGGAGAAGTGCATACTCTATCTTTCATCACAGTCAGGGGGAAGGCCACCCTTAAATCTTGAGCGCAACCATGTTAAGAGTTCAACATGCAGGGAATATGCTGCAGAAGTATGTTCAGGAGAGTACAATGACCTCCCAATGAGAGGCACCATTCTCCTGCAAAAAGTATAAGCAGAGCAGTCCTCAGGCTGCCTAAATTGGGTGTGCAGGCTAAGCACCAAAGCCCAGTACAATGACCTCAGGAAGAAGCTCTAAGGGTTTGGTAGTGGGAGCACAGTTAACTAGGCAAAAGTGATTCAGACCTGGCCAGGTTGCCTTGGACAGTGACCAGGAGCAGTTGGGCTTATTGCAGGAGCCATTTCTACAAGCATAAAAGTTGTCAAGGGAAGCCAGGTACTCAGATCTTGTGCTCAGCTGGGTCCATTGCCACCACTCAGCAAAGACTGTGTCCAGGCAAAGCAGGAATGACTGAGAAGCAACTCAGATTTGGTCACAACCCCATTCTGAAAGCCCCTGGATTAGATTACAATTATCCTGGGGCCCTACCTGCCCTAAAGAACCAGTTTGGTGTAGTGGTTAAGGCACCAGGCTAGCAACCAGGAGACTGTGAGTTCTAGTCTTGCCTGAGGCACGAAGCCAGCTGAGTGACCTTGGGCCAGTCACTCTCAGCCTTAGGAAGGAGGCAATGGCAAACCACTTCCGAAATCTTGCCAAGAAAACTGCAGAGACTAGTCCAGGCAATTGCCAGGAGTCAACACTGACTCAAAGGTATGCACACACACACGCAATATCTGCCTTAGGGACTTAGAGGTAATTTTATTGAAGGAGTGATTTTTAAAAAGTACCATTCCTAGATAGATGAATTAAAAAATAATTCTGGATGTACCTGAAGCAACTCTAGAATCCCAGCCAAAAGTGCCTGGTAACATTGCTTACCTAGCTTGTTCCCTAATGCAACCTACAAACTGAGAATATACCTTTACATTTCCTAATTAACTGGGCGATTCAACAGACACAGGGACTTGCACCTGCTCTTTGATCCTTTTCTTTGTCTCCCCTCCCTTTTCCATCTGTTTGGCACACACCTACAATTCTGTTCGCTACAGAAGAATACTGAAGGAACATTGAAAGATCCTAGATCTATCTTCTTATTCTAGGTTGCAAAATTGCAACCAGTGACTGTCTATCATATTTCTGAATATCTAGAATAATAATTTTGTACCCAAGCTAAATATATTTGCTGTTTTAAATATGGCTTGTAGTTTGTATTCTATCCACACACTTATGACTTCCTTTTTACATAGGCTTGGAAGGTCTTATTTTTTAAAAAATCTTAGTTAAATTAAAAAAAACTCCTACAATTCCATATATTTTGAATTCACAGATGTGGCTACAGTCAGTTGTAATTTCCCCACCAGACTTCCAGTTTTATCATACTGTAATTGCCAATAATTACAAGCTACAATGATGAACTCCAATGGCCATATTTCATTTGCACAATTATCCATGTCTTCCCACTTTGATATGGTTGGAAAAAGAAAATGTACACGTGGGACCGAATAGTTCAAACATGTTCCATCCAAATCACAACTACCTTTGGGCTGTTCAGCAACCAGCAACCCAAGCTTGAGAAGGATTTCTAGTCTGTTCCTTCAACAGCTTTCCAGCTGCCATATGAATGGCAGAGAACCAGATCTGACTAAAGCTTCTGTCTGCAGGGATCTGCTTACATTGGTCCCCGCGGATACATTCTCAGGATTATTTATTCTCCGTAACTTTTTCATTCTCTGACTTTCCTTGTTATATCTGAACTAGTTTATTATAACAAAACAAAACAAGAATTGTAACCACTATTTTCTATAAAAACTTTATGCACTGCATGCTTACTTTAAAAGGTCATTGTTTAAAGAAAAATTCTTGCCCCTCTCCCTAGATCTAGAAAAGGACTGAAAGTAAACATCTATTTCAAGTTCCATACGCTTTGGAGAAACTCACAAGCACTTTCTGGGTAAAACCAGAAAAACCAAGACCATTTTAAGATTTGTCCCAGATGTTACCACTAAAATCATTTCAAAGGGGTGGATGGAATCATATTTTGCAGTAAAAGCAAAATTTTGTGTGAACATACTGGCTAATGTTAATAATGGCAGAAATTTTTAGAAACTGTGCCCATTTCATCTCAGTTATGTTACCCACTATTGGATGGGAGTGGGGGAAGAGGTTTATAAATATGAAATAAAATATAATAGGTACAGACAGTGATTACAAATTCCTTACTATTATTGCAACAACTGTACTGTACTATTAATTTTAGTTATAATTTAAATTATTAAGAGCAATCATTTATACAACTATTTTGAGGGGATTAACATAGACAATCTTGCATTAGGAAGCTAACTGACATATAATTTAAAGAAAAAAATGCCCAATTCAAGTCAAAGGAAGAACTAAACTAAATTTCTTGGTTTATTTATTGCAACTCAACTCTTTCATGCTCCAATCTGTCTATAAAAATCCTTTTTCAAGAACGGGAAACTGAAGATCAGTGACAGAATTTACTGGGGGGTTGAAGTGTTCTCCCATTGGTTTTCCATAAAGAAAAAATGTAGTCTGACTTACACTGCTTCTTAACTTATTAGTGAAGTGCTAAACAAGTCAGCTCAGAGCAACCAAGCAATCAAGATTTTTGTTAAAAACCAAGAGATCCTTCTCCAAAGGGATTTCAATCAAAGAAAGCCACACTTTTTCCCCTCTTGGTTGCTACAATCTCTGTCCTTTTGCTCTACTTTCTGCACCTCCACACTTTATTCTAAACTATATTTCGCAAATTATCAGCTGTGTTTATCTGGTGCTTAGGAAGTGATTATTTCGCTTTAATGCAATTTGGCTAGAGAGGTTAGACTGGCACCAAATCACATGTACTGGATTTCAGATCTACCTTTGTTTTAGGATCATAAGAGTCCCAAGCCAGTTCCCTATATGTCACACTTCTATTCTAATTAAACTATAAGTAAACTGGAGCATCAGGCAGAATAATTTGAAAGGTCCTACAAGTGGTATTTGTTATAAAGCTTACTGATATTTTCATACTTGAAAAATGACTGCTACAGATTGTTGTCACAAGGTCATTCCAGGTCTAGAATTAAATGCAATGCCTCATCACACGTTAATATAGAAAGTTTGCCTTGACCAATCTCATTATCTAGAATTTCTGAACAAGCCAAAGATGAAAACAGACTTTCAATCTCTACACAAATCAGCAATCAAAATCTCTTAGTAATCAATATTGTCATTCACTAAGTCTCTCCGGAAAAAGGAGACATCATGAGATCACCCACTGGACAGTGCTTCTCATGAGTAGACTGCAGGAACTGAGGTTTTTGTGGTTGACTTGTGAGTAGAGCAGCTGGGAGTTGAGGGATTTCAACCAAGCTCACAGCCATAATGTAGCCTATATGAACACAAGGTTCGCTGAGCCTCATTCTTAATCACTTTCTGAAATTGCTTCTTACCTGCTTTTTAGCTATTAGGAACCTTTGTAACGACATGTTTTAGGGCACCGGGTGAGTTTCCTTCAATCCTTAGCAAAAGAAGTTTTAAATACAAGTTTAAGAACTTTAAAACATTCTTTTTTTTTTTGGAATAAACAGCAAAAGGGTGGTTTGAACGTTGAGTTTGGAAAATTATAAATCGACTAAGGGTCCAGATGGATTTGAAATAAGATCTTGAAATTAATTATAAGAATCCTTCCCATGGGAAAATGCTGTTGTTTAGAATTATTTAAAAAAAAAACGATAGGATGGGACTTGGACTAGGAAGGTTGGACTCTAGAGGGAACCAGAAAGAACTAAAGATTACAATTAAAGGAAAAAAACACTTAAATGTGACTTACTAACACAGAATGGAGCAAAATATTTTAACATTGGATGTACTGAAGGATATTTGTGAACAATGAAACCAGAAGTTAATTTTAAAAGTGTCTGCCATTATAGATAACCTGTGTCTAAAAGATGTTATGGAAGAGGAACAAGTTTTACCCAGCAAGGCTGAGACTGATTTGGAAGTGGATTTAAAAATGACAGGCTACAAAAACGATATGGGAAAAGATCCTATATTGAATATACAAATGAAACTGGCCGATGTCTTAATAATTAAAAGGGATATACAAATAACAAACCAAAAAAGTGATCTGGATAACTTTCCTATATTGGATTTACAAAAATGACTTGTTAAAGTTTTGAAGGATTTTGTGAGGAGGGACAAAGAAAAAATGAAAAAAAAAATCAAGTTTGAGGACAATATTTGAAGGGATTAAAGATCGATAGTTAAAAGTAAAAGGAAGGAATACAAAGTTGGTTTATTTGATCAAGGTTAAAATAGATATGTTGTTATCTCTGGTAACTTTTACTAGACTTTTACTGACCAGGACTGAATGATGAAGCTTTAAAGATTTCTTTATAGATAAGAGATGAGATATAGGAAAAAGAAACCATTTGTTGTATTTTAAGTTGTTGTTCAGTCGTTATGTCCGATTCTTCGTGACCCCATGAACCATATTGCGCCAGGCCTTCCTGTCCTTCAATGCCTCCCTGAGTTTGCTCAGTTTCATGCTCATTGCTTCAGTGATGCTATCTAACCATCTCATCCTCTGCCGTCCTCTTCTCCTTTTGCCTTCAATCTTTCCCAGCATCAGGGTCTTTTCCAAAGAGTCCTCTCTTCACATTAGGTGACCAAAGTATCTGAGCTTGAGCTTCATTATCAATCCTTCCAATGAGCAATCAGGGTTGATTTCCTTTAAGATTGACTGGTTTGACCTCCTAGCAGTCCAGGGGACTCTTAAGAGTCTTCTCCAGCACCACAGTTCAAAGGCATCCATTCTTTGGCGCTCAGCCTTCTTTATGGTCCAGCTCTCACAGCCATACATTACTACTGGAAAAACCATAGCTTTGACTATGCGGATCTTTGTCGGTAAGGTGACGTCTCTGCTTTTTAATATGCTATCTAGGTTTGCCATAGCTTTCCTCCCAAGGAGCAAGTGTCTTTTAATTTCATGGCTGCAGTCTCCGTCTGCGGTGATCTTGGAGCCCAAATAAATGAAGTCTGTTACTCCTTCCATTTCTACCCCTTCTATTTGCCAGGAATTGATGGGTCCAGATGCCATGATCTTAGTTTTTTTAATGTTGAGTTTCAAGCCAGCTTTCGCTCTCTCCGCTTTCACCCTCATCAAGAGGCTCTTTAGTTCTTCTTCACTTTCTGCCATTAGAGTGGTATCATCTGCATATCTGAGGTTATTGATGTTTCTCCCTGCAATCTTAATTCTGGCTTGTGATTCTTCCAGCCTGGCATTTCTCATGATGTATGTATTTTAAGAGAAGGTCATAAATTACTAAAATTGTTTATACCCTTGTATTTTTAAGAGAAGGTGGTAAGTTACAAAAATTGTTCATACTTGTGATGAAGGGGGAAGTCATTTCTTTATACATTTCTTTTTCTTTACTATATTCTTATTTTTTTCTTTCTTTTCTATTTTTATTTCTAATTTTTTCCTTCTTTTCTGCACTTTCTATTTTTCCTTTCTATTCTTTAATTTTTTTAGTTTGTATTAGTTCTTATCTTTTTAATTGTGATGCTTAATAAAATTACTATTAAAAAAAAGAAATTGTCTTACTTGGCAGAAGTCTCACAGACATGACTCAGCAAGATTAATTTCTTTACTAGTAGCAGAGAAGAATGAAACCACATACACACAAAAGATTAGTCTACTGCAGTACATAGAAATTAAAGCCCTTATATAGGTTTATGCTCCTGGCTTTTTCCTCCCTCCTTTCTAAACCAATGATCTCTTGATAGCCTTGGAAGATGCCTGATTCTTTCTAATGGTTTTTCTTCATTCCTTCAGATGCTTCAAAATCCTGCTATGCTGCCTCATTGAGGTGGTGGCATTCCTGGGTGGGATAGGCAAAGAATGTCAGGAGCATATACAAGAGTACTCCTTACTCAAGGTATAAAAGTCCAGCTAAAAAAGAAGTCACCTACATCAATAACAACACAGGAAGATGCTGAGGGCAGATGTACCCTTTAGTGACAACAAAAAGGAATCCTTTCATACTGCATGGGAGAAGGCAAAGGTAAACCATTTCTGTATTCTACCAAGAAATCCACTTGAATGGACAAGATAAAACTATTGTCAGTATAGTGCCAGATGATGGGCCCTCAGGTCAAATGGCACTCAACATACTACTGGGGAAGAGTGGAAAATCTTTTGGAATACTAATTGTATTTATAATGTGACTAGAATAAATACTTCTGGATACCTTCGTGCTGAAGATGGCATACAGGAAAAGAAAATCCGAAGTTACAAAGACAGAATTAGAGTACATTAAGCACAGCACAGCACAGCACAGTACATTAAGAAGCTTGAACATGGGAAAGCTCAATGCAGTAAAAAAAACTAAACAAAATGACTATATATTAACATCTTAGGCATCAGCAAATTGAAATCAACGAAGAAGAAATAATGTTGCTTTCATACTCAGGAAGCATATAGCAAACCAGTACCTGGGTATTATGCAGTCAAGCACCCAATAATATCAAGTACACTTCCCCAACATCTCTTTAATATGATGGTTACCCAAGCTTATGCTCCAATCCCTTCTGCAAAAGAAAAGGAAGTTGACAAATTTTATGGCCAAGTTCAATATGAAGTTGACAAAATTTGCCAGCAAGATATGCTGCTAGTGATTGGAGACTGGAATGGCAAACTTGGAAATAGTAAGGAAGAAAATGTAGTTGGAAGGCATGGCCTAGGAAATCAAAATGAAGGAGAACTTATTCGTTTCTGCCAATCCAATAATTTCTTCTTGCTAAAGAGTTTTCAAATAACCAAAACAATGCCTCTTTACATGAACATCACCAGACAGAGCACACAGAAGTGAAATTCATTATATATTGGTACAAGGAGGTAGACAAATTCAGTTAGAATAGACATAGCCAGGAGATGACTATAGAACAGGTCATAAACTGCTCATGTGCAATTTTCAAGTCAAGCTAAAGCACAAGAACAAAGCCAACCAGGTTCCATGATATGATCTTGAACATATATCCACCATTTTCAAGGAGAACATCAGGAATTGCTTTGAAGTCCTGAACCTTATTGATGGGCAACCAGAGGAACTGTGCAATGAAATCAAAGAAGTTGTTAAGCATGAATACAGGTAGTCCTCATTTAATGACCACTCATTCAGCAACTGTTCAAAGTTACGACAGCACTGAACAAATGATACTTATGACCACCCCTCACAGCTGCGGCTGTTACAGTGTCCCCACAGGCATGGTCATCTTCACTGACAGCTTCCCACAAGCAAAAACAATGGGGAAGCAAGCAGAAAGTCACAAATGGTGACCACGTGATGTCGTGCTTAATGACGGCACAGGATTCGCTTAACAATGGCAACCAGGAGGAGCAGCACAGGCTGCACATGAGTTGGAGGAGGTCAGGGGAGGGTCTGGGAGGGCTGGCATGGGCTGGGGGAGGGCCCAGGTGGACCAACACAGGCCACGCGTGGGCGGTGCTACAGGTGGGAGAAAGAGTGAGAGCGACTCACCTAGGAACTTCCTTGCTGGCTTCCCCATTGACTTTGCTTGTGGGAAGCTGGCAGGGAAGGTCACAAATGGCAATACTTCTTTCTTTTTCTTTACTATATTCTCATTTTTTCTTTCTTTTCTATTTGTCTTTTTCTTTTTTCTACACTTTCGAAACTTTTATTTCACTTTTTTCTTTTAGTTTAGCTTTATATTAGTTTTTATTATGTTTATTAAAAACTTTAACAAAATTACTTAAAAAAAACAAATGGCAATCACATGACTGTGGCTTCCTGCGATGTCATAATCATGAGCCGGGCACCTGAGTCTGGCAACAAAAGTCCAGACTACTCAACTGGCAACAAAGAAACACAGAAAATTTTAAATTCTTTGCTCCAAACTAGTGCCATCTGGATTTCTGCAGTCCAACTATGGTAGACACAAGTATTTTACCTAATGTGAGACCAAATCTTTAATTTGCATATACTTTTGTTTCTCTTGACTCTTTACAAAAAAAATTCTTAAAATAAATTTGATTAGAAAAACTTCATATAACATACTGTATAAGATTATCTAATCGTTGGAAATAAATCTTTGGAAACTGTAAGTACTGTTTTGCAGTAAATATTTGTATTATTGCATGGTGTCATTTGCATATTAAGTTTTTATTTAAATTGTACCGCTAGGTAGGACCAGCAATAAAATATATTCTGCATAAACAAGGATAGCAAAGTTACAGGAAAAATCTGGGTGACATTCAATCTTTCATAAACAATCAACAACAATTAATGTAATACTCCAGCCTTCTTCAATCTGGTGGTACCAGAGTGTTATACTGTAATTCCCAAAGTTTACAAACCAAGATGTGCTCCCTGAGAACTTTAGGAAATAAAGGCATCCATTTAGGAACTGATTCTATTTTATTTTGCTTAGGCTTGCAGTCAACTAGAGCCAACACAAAAGGAAAGATTATCTGCAGAGTACAAAGAGATCAAAAGAACTTTTCATTTTATAGAAGGAACATAGAGATTGTGCATATCACCTAATAGCTAACTATGAACTTTTGTCATTTAGTCTAGAAGCATGTTGACATTTGACAAAAGGGCTTTTTTTAATTGGTTCACAATTTCCCATTAGCTGAAAATTATTTGCTATGCTAGCAACACAACATCAAGGTTTCCTCTGAACTTATGCAACTTACATTCATTTCAACAAGGCCTAAGCACTGACCAGATCTTCCAAGTTTAATGGCTTTGAAAGGTCATTCACATTTTCAGAACATGCCACCATTGCTGCTGCCAACTGAATGCAAGAATTAAAAATGCTATCATATTTTAGAACAACACCAAAACTAGTAAAGATTCCTTAATATAACTTTATGCGAAAACAGATTGATTTGTTTCAAGTTATTTACTTGTTCCAAACTACCTGGAAGTATAGTAAAACAAAAGAATATTGAAAAGACAGATCACTGGATTATTTCCTGTTATAGATTGAACTCTTAAACTATAAATGAAAAATTAATAAACTGAAAAGCAAAGGTTAAAATCATGTATTAAGTATCATGTATTATGACACAGATGCCCTGCTACTTCCAAAACTTTATATGGAAATATTTGTGTGGTTTAAATCTCATGCATTACTTCTGTTAATATCACAAAAGTTATTACCGAGCAGAGACATCAACAAGAATCATAACTCATTATTTCAATTAACTTGTCTTCGGTAAATAAATGGTTTTCAGAAACACAACGAAAATGCACAAGTTCTGCACCCAATTGCAACAAGATCATAATGTGTTCATTATAAAATAGGAAGTGAATCTATTTCAAAAAGCTGCTTTACTGCCCCCTCCCCATTTTTTACGTCCCCAAACAATTTATTAATAGTACTATGCAACTATTTTGTTACAGGCATCGAATAATTTCCTCCAAACAAATATGACGCTTGTTAAAACCCCATTGATTTCAAACCTATGCATATCACATTCTGTGGCATCCCCATATTCACCAGTGTAATTTGAATTTCACATGTCCATCCTACGATGACTATCTTGTTAGCTTTCAAGCTGAGATTTTTACTCATTCTCACTTTGAGCAAGTAAACACTGAAATGATATTTAGTTCCATTTCTGCTGGGTGCCATATTGACAAATGAAATCATCAACCTTACTGGTTTTCTCTCCCTCTATATCCCCCAAACAAAACAGAAGTCGCATGTGTATCATCTTTTTATACTTCTGTGGGCTCTATGCCACTTTGTAAAAGGACTGAAACTCAAGTAGATTACTTTCATCATCTCCATCTTACATAAATATTGTGACTCATTGAAATCTTCAAACTCCAATGTATAGGATTTCAGCCAAACACAGCAAGTCAGTAATCTATTCAACGAAGAGAGACAAAAGAACTACTCTCTATGCCTGATTTAAATACCAACTTGATTGTGTTTCCCATGAAGATATACTAATAAGGCAGGAGTCTCTCTAATGGACAGAATCCCAAGGGGTTTATATACTCCATTAGAAGCCAATTACTGGGACAGTTCTGACATAGACTATTGCTGTTTCATCAGTAGAGCAATTGTGACTGATTTCCATCTGTATACCTGTTCATACAAGGTCAGGTTGCCCACATTCATTTGTGAAGTAATTATATTGTTCTAGGGTAGACTTCCCTAGCCCAGATCCCTCAAAATTTGTATGACTACAAATTATATAATCGGCTGGCTACACTAGCTAGGAATGATGGATTTTGTGATCTAACATTTTCAGAAGGTACTAATTAGAAAAAGTTATTCTAAATCATTTTTACTGGACAATTTATTTTCTTATTTATATAACTTTGAACAGAACTGTAACTGACTGAAGGATATAAATAAGAAAATAGTCAACAACCAAAGTGATGACAACATAGCCAAGCTACATGTTTAAAAAAAAGACTGCAGCATCAACAGTATTATTCTATATACATTAAGTTAGAAATAATTCCCCAATTGTTTAGATCTTAATTCCATGTTTTATCAAAACAAAGTTTCCGCATGTCACTCTACCTGGTGCAGACAGTTCCCTCCCCTCACCCATAATTCTGCTCCTTCCCTAATCTAATACCATCTAGAATCTGTTTTGAGGCTATCACTCATATCATCCTAAGCCAGCATGGCCAATTAGGATGTGCGGCAGGCAGTTTCTGAAGGGTATGATATAAATCATGACAAAAGGAGAAACTTGCCATTCAGAACTCAAGCCCCTGACTGGTTTCAACCATAAGCTAAGCCAAAATTTGGTTTGTTTGTTCTTAGTTTAGCATGATACATGAACCCATCCATTAAGGCTTCAGACAGGGGTGTCTTGATTTACATCAGCTTCATCCTACATGGCCAGTGGCAAAGGATGCAAGAACTGTCATTTAACACATCTGGCTATTATAGCTTGTTCCACATACTATGATTCAAAACCCTGACTTAGCATGTGTGTGAATTGAGCCACTATGCTTAGCATGCCATTCTTGCTAGTAGAATGTATTTAGAATTGCAGGCTTAATCAACTGATTGATTAGCTTTCCCCAATCTGTGACATCTAGACGTTTTAGATTACAACTGCCATCACTTTCAGACAATATGGCCATTAACTTAACACATCTGGAGTGTATCTTCAGGTTGAGTTACATCAATTAAGTAAAATGCTCAAGTCAAATTTAAATGATTGCACTGGTTAATCTACCTCTATCAACACAGGCACATAAAAAGTCTTTAAAAATTAAAAATGTGTCCTTAATTAATCTGGCTACTGATTTTTTAAAGACAGTTATTTTTTTCCTTATAGAATACGAAACAATATGAGCATGCATTCATTTTTAAAAACTAAATATATTTTTAACCTCCAGAAATATTGAAGCTATTCCAAAGCAGATGTGATTAATTAAGATTTCTTTAAACAGATATGGACCCTGATTATAGCAGACTAGGGAACAGTGAGGATAGTAGGTGGTCATTCAGCATAGTCCCAGGACTAGCATCAGAATTTGGTATCTTGTTCCTTTGCTACTCATCCCTATTGGAACCACAGAAACTAATTTATTTATATAACAATTGCATCTTGTCATTCAAGTATGCATAGACCATTAAGGCTCAGAGCTATTAAAATTAGCCCAACAACAATTTCAAGAAAAAGAAAATAGGCAGATACAGCAAGAAAAATCATGCACTAAATAACAAGTTACATGCCCAGTAAAGCAAATACCTTTCTGAACCATATCTTCACTACAGTACAAAAGATTATTACAGATGATGTCAAAGCAGCCTCCCAAATGAATTTAAGTGTCTCAGTGATGCCTTGCCTGCTCCTAATCCCAGATTCTGCTACCAATTGGACTCCAAAGACAGTGTTCTTCTCGTATCCATGCACAATGTTCTTTTAAACTCTGAGCTTAATGGTCATATAGGGGCCTCCTGTAATGCGTATTACTTCACTCACTTCAACACACTGTAAATTAGCCCAATTGCATCTGAAAGTCTCCTGCTCATTGTGCTGGGGAAGGAAAAGGGAGGTAATAATTCTGCTCTAATGGCACCACTGCACCATGGGCTATCCAGCAATGGCCTTTACAATGTCATTATGAAGTAGTGGCTTGAAATTCTTCATTAGAGTGAAATCTGGAGCTATTAAGATAATGAATACTCTATTTGCAATGATGTCTACTTCTCATGGTTTAAACATTTTCTCTCCTAATACAAGGGTAACCACTTTTACCTCAGTTCATGACTCCATTTTAAGCATTACCAGTTTCAATTATCTATAAGTACAGATATCTGGAAACCACAATGTGAAAATTACTTCAGAAACAATGAGACACAGTGTACATAAAAGGCATGGCCCAGCTAGAATGAGACAGTAGCATTCAATAGCTTGTAGATTCTGTCAAGCAGGGCACAACATTTTGCTTCACTCCTGCTTCCTTTCAATAAGCCTCTATTCAAAACAAAAGAAAAGATTCTTTAGGGCATAAGCCTAATGCTGTGGAACTTACATAAAGAGGTGCTTCAGCGCAGCTCAATTCCATCATCGCAGCATCTGCAAACAGAGTAAACCAAGGTAATTATCACACACTTAATTGCAAAGCATTGATACTATACTGTGTGGTTGTTCAAAGATACTAAGACCATCACCATGGCATCTGAACAGCTCCACAAGCAATTCCCTGTCCCACATATTTGTAAAAGCAGTCACTCTTTTCATATCTCTCCATAAGAAAGAGAACACAACAGGTGCAAAGTTTGAACCGTAGAAAGTTATATTTACAACTATTTTTTTTAAAAAACACTTAAAGTTAATTGCATTTGCACAATATAAGAAGGTCATCCAGGTGCCAATAAGCTTAAACACTTACCAAAAACACCTGGCATTTAAATAGATGAAACATTATATACACCACAGTTTATATAATAGAAACAAGCCAATGGATAATTCCAACTAGTGAAAAATAATCAGAAAGTGTTCTGAAGAACTCAAATTTGCTGAGCATATTTGCCTCTATTTAAAAAAAAAAAAAACTGAAAGAGCATCTTTCAGCAATGCCCTCCTATACTGTACATTAGACAAACTGCCCTTCTCTGGGCAAAATAATAAATTGACACCAATCAGAAATGCCAATATCCAAAAACCCAGAGCAGGGCACTTTGGATTCCATAGGATACCCTGCCTCTCCTCACACTGACATTCCTTAAGAAAATATTGATTTCTTTAGGAAAAAGCTTACTGAGAATTCTTTCAAGAAAATTAGTATTATGTTTAAACAGATACCAATGTTTCTTTTCATGTACTATGGGGCAATTACTTCTATTCAGCATTCAGCTGAAAGCAAATCAAACTGGTAGGGAATGGGTTGAAATGCTGAATCTTTCCCTTTTTCTCCCCGATATCCATATGTTCTGTTGGAGGTCTGCAAGGGAGTTGTATCCAAACTTTGCTTAAATGTAAGTACAACCTCCAGTCATTTTCAAACCTTTAGTAATTCAGCCAAACTCATAAACAAACCAACTAGCTATAGGTAATATTTTTTCCCACCTCTCCTTTCTCCATCCTCAGGACTATATGCATCTGACACAGTGATTGTGATTTAAGACAGTTTATGCAACAGTAAATTTATTACCGGTAGTCCTCATTTAGCAATTGTTCAGAGTTAGGACAGTGATAAAAAAATAACTTTATGACCAATCTTCACATTTACGACCTTCGCAGGTCTGTAAAGCAAAGGAAAGATGAAGTAAGATCATAAGCACAGTTGCGGTTTCACTTAGTGACCACTTCCCTGAATGACTGAGTTGCCAGTCCAATTGTGGTTGCTAAACAAGGACTATCTGTAGTTGTTTCCTAATTCCTGTGTTTTTTGAAATGTGCAATGATTGAAAACATCCAATTCCAATCTTCCATCATTGACTGATTTGATAAACTTACAAATATACCAAGATTTATGCAACAAAAGCATTACAAAGCAAACAAAAGCCTTAAAACCAAATTTTAAATTCCAAAATTTAAATTAAATGTTAAGTTAAAATAATTAAAATTCCAGTATTAACAATATGGAAATGTGCACTGACACTTTGGAAACTGGGGAGGAGCCTATGGTTTCTTGCCTATTATCACTACAAATGCTTTCTTTTTGTCTGGTACCTCTTCTACAGTTTTAAATATATTATTATACTGTCTTATCTCCAAGAGCAGATCCAAGTGATTGTAAGTACATCTGCAGACTGGTAAGTTAATAAAGGGTAACACAGCATCCTCCTGTTTCAAATTCATCTAACTGCTTTTCTTCACTGGAGAGCGAAGGCTCTAAATTGCCTTTTTACACCTGGAACTCTTCCTAAAAAGAGTTTATAGTCTAGTTAATATTACAAAGGGAGATGGATATCTTTCAGCCCCTGAGCCCTTAGTATGTCCATGGCACCCCTCTTGATGACAATGAGACTGCACCATTTTACATTTAAAATGTAATCTGCCATTTTACATTTAAAAAAATAAAGGGAATTTAATTTTAAAAGAATAGGGAGCTGACAAGCTGCAAAACACCAGCCTCTAAGATCATTAATATTTCCAAGGATACCTGTAGGCCCAAATGGTCCCCATAAGCTTTCTTACAAAACAAAACGATGAACGGCCACAGTGCATTGTTTGTCTTTGCTTGGAAGAATGCCCATCTGCCCCCTTCCCCAAGGACAGAGGTATCTACCATTCTAGAGGGGAAGGGGCTAACAAGGGGGAGCAGGTAGTATTCCAGTGTGTAATGACTGGTTGTGTCCCCTTAGCAGTCATTTTGATGGGAAGCCTCTCCAGGAGTCATTTTCTAAGAGCACTCTCAACATGTTCTGAACATTCTGAATGAGCCCACCTGTTTAGAAAAATTAGCTTCTTTCCCTAGGAATGGTACTGACTGGAGCAGAAGCTTCCTGCTTGCCAAGAACATTTTTAAGGGAAGACTTCCAATTCATTATGTAGCTCCACTCTGGCAGCAAGCTTTATTTAATATCATGAGTTGTTTTTCTACGTGATTGGGCATGTTGAAGAAATTACTCACACACAACTTGTAACCCAGCATATAGGAAACTACTATAAAAAAGAATAGGCATAGAATTGGTTACTGGATAGACACATCCTAAATGAAATCAGATTTACATGGAAATTAAGTCAAATACGTTTTATAGGAAACAAGGATGTATTTTCTTCCATTGGGACAGCTTAAGCAGCAATCCTTTCCCTTGTTTTTATCACTTTATGCATGCCCAGGATAAGCTGATGCAGATGTAGGAGTTAGGCATTCAACAGAGATATAGTACACAGATATTGACTTTGTTCTCCTTTTAAAAACATAAGGTAAAAGAGGGATAGCAAAGCTTAGTAGTTGGAGGAAGGATTACTATGGACTGGATTCTGATGCAAAACAATAGGACTGAATCATCCACATAAGTAGGGTCTGGATTTTCTGGGGAGGGATCTAATTTTTTTCCCCAATTAGATGTTGTTGTTGTTTTATTCAACTATGTAAAGCCTGTTTTATGTTGTATGTTTCTGCCTCCCAATGATTAGATATTGAAATTTAATGATACAGTTGGAATGGATTCTGAGGGCCACAAATTGCCACCTTTGCCCTCCTTATATGGAAAGGGGGGAAAAGGAAAAAGAAGTAACTGAAGAGATATTTTCATGCTTTTAGGACTAAGAAATAGATTTTGGAGGCAGAAGGGAATCTGAAGTATAACACCAAAGAGCAAGAAGTTCATTTTCAGAAGGTATGAATTGTAATATTGTGTTAGGAACTAGGTAATCAGTTTATTAAAGCTATATTAATAAACAGCTAAAGGTTCTATAACATCCTTCTTCCAACAAATCCACAGTGAACATCTCCAAAAATTCTGGGGAAATTACTCAGAATAAAACATATTAGAACGTAATGAATTGCAAAATATTCTCAACACAACAAAAATCATATCGGAAATATAAATAATGTAAGAGTACATAAGGAATCATTCTTGTTGAAAATTATTTTTTTTATTCAAGATGAACATTTTGCAAAATCACTACACCTCTGTTTGGCACAGCCTGTAATTCATACTATGCAGTATGCAGTGAGTCAGGTATTACTTAAACATTTCTTCTCCTGGATCTACTTTTCTCCAATATAACAAAATGAACTCCTTTGGTAAAAATTCACTACTGTTACTACAGAAGCTGTTTCAAATGTTACCTTAATTAACTACATACATTCTCTTCTATGTGTAAATTTCTAAATAATTTATTTCACCGTAAAGATTTTGATCTGCCAGCGGATCAAAGTTGAGATTTCATAATACATTCCCCACAAACAGATGTTCCTTCTACCCAGCATGTCAAACAATGAAGTATGCAATTTTTCCTAGGTCTACATTCAGAAAAAATATTGGCTTCACTATACCCTTACTCATCATTTTTAAGATACACTGAATTGCTATGTAGGTAAGTAAGAGCTAAATCCAAATTTCTATAAATGGAATTGGAAGTGAAATGGAGTTCCTCCGCCCAATTTCTACATCTTAGTTTGCCGATCTCTTCCCCTATATGATATTTTAAATTATTTTTTAAATTAAAAAAAAAATGCCAGAGACACACTTGGAAAATGAAAATGGTGGCTGGCTACATCCTACCTGCCCAGAAAAAAGACAAGTAAATTGATGTAGAAAAGAACATTTAAGAACATCTAGATGGGTGGCAAGGAACAATCTTAATATTTTGCATACTGCTAAACTGGTGCTTTGAAATTGGCCATACCTCCACAGCAGCTATTTTATGGGAGTGCCAACAACATGCCCTCAACATTTCAAAGGTGTCCATCAAATGAAAAAAAATGCTTACTTTAAATTATACAATGAAGATTTGGAGGGAACACGTAAGAGTTCAGGAGGAGGGAAAAACTTATCCATTGTCTGTTCTGATAGAACATCGGAACACTTGTATCATTCACTATTTTCTTGAATTCTCATGGAAATGGTGTTATGGAGCAATTCCTAAATCAAATTTGCCTGGCATGGTTGATCTGGCTATCTAGGCTTTTCCTGTTGCAGTTCAGAGCAGTCTTTCACAACCTGGAAATTGTGCTGAACTACATCTGCTGAGCATCTTGAGCTAGTGGGGTAGCATATAAATCTAAACAAATAGATAAATATCCCAGCAACCTGTTCAGGGAGAGTAGGCATTGTAGTTCAATATACCTGGAGAACACAAGGTTAGGAAAGGCTGGCGCACAGTATTTTAAACTCTACTCCCTCATTCTTCTCCCCAGCTCAGTATCTGTCATGGTTTTGAACCTTCAATGCAGTTGTATACCATCACCCCAAATCTTCAGAAAGATATGGAGTATGCTTTCATGACATGCATGCTGGAGATTTTATCAATTAATATGGAGATCTGAAAACCAAATTTTGCTTTCTCTTCTACTAGTCAAGAAGCAATTTTGAAAAGTATCCCTAAATAAAAATTAACATCAGGCATACTTAGGAATGGCTGGTGTGGGTCTTCCGGGCTGTGTGGCCGTGTTCTGGAAGTTTTGTTTCCTAACGTTTCGCCAGCACCTGTGACTGGCATCTTCAGAGTGCAGGAGCACAGACAGGAGCAGTTCTCTCTGTGCCCCCACAGGGCACAGAGCAGTCACAGGTGCTGGCGAAACATTAGGAAACAAAACTTCCAGAACACGGCCACACAGCCCGGAAGACCCACACCAGCCATCGTATGCTGGCCGTGAAAGCCTTCGACAATACGTACTTAGGAATATTTCTTCAGCTCCTCATTACCTAGCAGAATTATGCAAAACTACCCAAATGTACCTGATATTCCACAGATTATCTATATTGCAGAAATCTGTTTTTCTTGACACACAATGTGTCATGTTTGCAAAGGATATTTGCAAACAGGCAACGTTCTTTCCTGAATGTATAATGTGAGCAAATCAGAATTGAAAGGAAAGAAGTAGAAAAAGTTGATTAAAGGGTACTTAATCCTTTTGGTCCATAATTATTCTCAAATCAGATCAGATTCAGCTGTTACTCTCTTCTCCATAGTTTAATCTCAGCTACAAAAACGGCAATGCCAGCTGCCTATAATAATTATCTGCAATCTGTATACTGCAGAAAGATTATAAACATTAAGCCCCAGGAAAGAAGCAAGTAATACTTATATACCAAACATCTAGGTACAAAAGAGTTGAAATTACAGTCTAGCTGGCTATAGATTCTAGTAGTTATATTCCTAATACATCCAGGGAGTGCCAGCTTGGAAAGGCTGCTATAATATCACTTTCTAGCTTGTGTTTTATTAAAGCACTTTGCCAAAGATATGTATCTACCCTTATGATGCTTTTTGTTTATACTCTGAGAAAGTCTCCAGAGAAAGTCCATAAAAGTGAAGCAATTTTTAAGGCTGCTTGCTCTTAGCATTCAGGTTTAGAATAGTAATTCTTTTTGTCAAAAGGCAACAGTATCTGACTGCAGAAAATGCAAAGGCGAGAAGGTGATCTTAGTACATCCCCAGTAACTACAAAATGATCCTTGGTTCTATATATTTCTTTATAAATGCACACTAGGTTTCAGTGGAACTTATTCTCTCATAAAATTCAAAACCTCCTTTATTTCAGTCTGCTTCTTCAAACTGTTTACAATAGATTCTATACCAGAGTTATGCACTCCAAAGTTGCTGAACTACAGCTTCCAGTATCCCCAAGAAACATGGTTACAGTAATTGTGTAGGATGCTGGGAGTTTGAATTCAGCAGTACTGAAGTCACTTAACTGTGCTTTGCAATGACTGGCAGCGGCCTTCCAGAATGTGAAGCAGAGCAGTCTTTCCGGTCACCTGCTACCTGAGCATTTCGTAAATTCTCCACATCAGGAATCTGCTGCTAGTGTATTACCATAAAGTAATAATCCCTGACCAAAGCAGATGTGCGTAATCCGTAAGTCATCCAGTGGCACTAGAAACATTTCAACATTAGATGCTTGTCTGCCCAAACCAATTCCAAGCACATTCTGGAGTGAAAAGATATGTGATAGCTATTCTTATATCACCCCTGACCGGCATTATGCTGAGCAACATCTCAAGCATCAAACACCCTGGGGAACATCCTCAGTCTTCCATGCAGAAGGATAGCAGCAGCCATTGTTTTAGAAAACACTCATTATTTCCTTTCAATAAGCCCGGGTAGAGTCCCACGTTAATGGTATTTCCTGAAACGGACGTGCAACAGGACACATAATTGATCCTCTTTGACTTCCTGCTCTTGTACAAGATCTTGTTAATATCATAAGAAAAGCCGTAATGTTAGCCCAATTTGAGCAGACCCTGAACATGAACAGAAGCAAGCATCTTAAGACGATGAATTGTCTCAGAGATGAAGCAAAGCTCAGGGTTTATTTTCTTCTTCTTCCTGGAGGCACTGGATTATGTTCTTTGTGATGCAAACTTCTTTAGTGTACATTAGAACCTGCATATTGAAAAAAATTCCCCACTGCAAAAGCCTCAATTGAGTTATCTCTGCTTGCCTGAAAGTGAAAAACAAAAGGCATTGTGTAAACATGGTAAATTGTTTTAATGGAAAAAGGGATTCTGTTAACAATTGTTTTAGCTTGCATGCCTTTAAAATGAATCAGATTAAGCAAAGTACATAACATAAAATAATGCTGGTAAAGTGATGGTTGGGCACACAAATTAACTTTATTTTTCATTCTCCCTTTCTACCAGAAAGATTCATGCTGCTATTGTTTGACACTGTACAGCAACATCTAGCACCTGCCAACTGCTTTTAAATCCAAAGATGGAAAAGCAAATATTTAGCACCACACAACACGAGTGGCTCAATACATTCAACGTATTAAGGAATCCATGCAGTCACACCAAAACCTGAATCCTGTGTATTGACAGAATCCAATATGCATAACTGAATAAGTAAAATGAGTAAGTAAAATTATTGCTTATGACAACAGGACGCAAAACAATTTTCAATTAAGGCTAGGATCAAAAGAATTACTTCCATGGGATATTTCACCTTTTAAATTAGAACAATAAATTCTGTGTCACAACCTACTTTCCACAGTAGGTTTGATTTCATGTATGGTTTTCCATGCGATATAACCAGTAAATCTTTTTTGCAAGAATGCCTCTAAGAATTACAAAAATGAAGGGATGGGGCACTATAACCCAATGCTTTGTTTGTAAGTGTGCCTACTTTCCCATGAAAAAAGAATGCTGAAATAAGCTGGCAAAATAAGGAGAAGTGGGGTGGGGAAGAAACAATTAAAAAGGATGGTAGAGAGCAACTTCACCAACTGTTAAAAAGGATGGTGGAGAGCAACATCAACTTCGCCTTCTTGTAAATATGACTGGACATCCTCACCATGGCAACCCTTTTGTGAGAAAATCCCAAACATGCTTTCAAAATTCCTAATATACTGTTCAGCTTCATACCTATCCATAGCCCAGAAACAGATATTCTTTTACATCATTTTTTTTTTGCATTATCTGGAACAATCATACTTTCTTAATTGACTCGCCAAGCAGACAGCTTAACTCAAAGACAAGGACTCTTCAAGACTGTTTTGCTAAATTTTCAAAATAAGTTCCTCTAACCCAGTCAAACTGGCTCCCATCTATTTCCTGTTTGACACCTTCTGTTAAGCAGCTAACGTGAAGCAACTTGCTTAAAGAGATATGGTGCTGACAAATGTAGGGCTCTTTAGAATTTTCAGAGCCTATTTTTACTCCATCATAAAGCACAAGACCAATTTTATTCTTCAGCCTAATGTTTAATTCATTTCCTCTTACTCTTCTTCAAAAAGTTAAATTTAAATCTGTATTAGTAACTTTATTATAATCTTACTTCAACCTAATCCACTTGCATATCATAAACAACACCTGAAGACCATGACTGAAGAGTAAATATTGAACAAATGGAAGTCTCAGAACCAAAGTCAGTACCTAGAAGTATGATGCCCACAACTTGCTAATCCAGATATAAAAGGGTGCAGGAACAGCAAATGGTAGTTCACCAACAACTCCATAATTCTAATCATGATCTAAAGAAGTATGTGCATGTGTAAGCTTCAGGTAAGGAAAGAAGTAGAGTAAACCATATTTATCTCTATAATTTGCACACAACAACATGAGGACTCTAAGTTGACCTGTCTTGATATAGCATTTACATTCTAATTTCTCTACCACCTGCATTTAAAACTCCAGCATCCATCAACCACTAATCATAAGGGCCCAAGATGGAGAACATATCAACCTGTCTGCATCCAAAAGCTGCAGCCTAACCTTGACACAATGTCTTTTGCAGGCAACCAAACCTTGCAGTTTTGGCCTACCCTTCAGCAACTTATTTGAAGTAGCGTTACAGCAAAAGTTTATTAAAAAGCTGGAAGATTCTACTTCTCTGTGGTTGGGACCACAGATATATAAATGTAAAACATCTTGCCTGGTCTTATAGCAATGCACAGACTACAAGTTCCAGTCAGCATTCTTATTGGCCTTCAGCAGAACTTATACATTTTGTTCTACATCTGGCCACAGTTCTATACAGACAATAGTTACATCTCTACTGCACTTCTATAAGGCACTCTTGGTAGGGTGTCCCTGAAAGCCATCTTGATATTTCAGCTGCTGCAAGGTGAACACTGGTGCTCAAAAAGCTAGCCAAAAAATCATAATGACTAGCCAATTAATGATTCACTAATCAGGCTTAGTGATGATTATTCATTGTTTTATTTTATTAAAAATATTTTATTAAATATATTTTATTATAAATATATTTTATATTTTTATAATTTTAAAAAACTTTGTTTACAATTATAATCAAATAATATGATTAAAAACCAAGATAAAAAAGAATAGGAACAGAGTAAAAAGAAAAATAATCTATTAAAATAAAAAACAAATATTGCTGAATTAATGCTGGAAAGACCAACATAGAAAGATGTATTTCTAGGAATTGTTTAAAACATATCAATATGACCACATACTGGCCAGCATATCACAGAGAGGTGGTCATTCCATACAGTAATTCTGTCTCAGAAAAGGTCTGTCTTTCTACTGATACCAACCAGCATTCTGCAAGTCACAGGATGGAGAACAGGACCTCCCTTGAAGATTTAGGCACCTGCAAAGCTGATGAAGTTAAGGCACCCTTTCAGGTTTGTTCATTTATATCCCACCTTTCATTCAGAAGCTGAAGGAAGCATATTCAGCACTACCTTCTATCTTCCCCACAACAACTCTGTATGGTAGGTAGGCTTAGAGAAAGTGCTTGGCCAAAGTCCCCCAGAGAGTTTCCATTGCTGAGGGTGGAGAAGAACTTGGGTCTTTGTCCAACACCTCAGCCACTACACCACACTGGCTCTTTTACCCTAGTCTCACTTCTTTCTGTGTTCATTTGGCTTTGGCTTGCCATGCTGTATGATCCCAAGTACATATTTATTTGCATGTATAAATTTATATGACTTAATACACATTTAGAAACAATTGCTCTCTCCAAAACATACATACATACATTTATTTATTTAATTCAATTTTGGTGCTGCTCCACTGTAGAGCAACTCACACACTTATGTCATGCTACCATGTGGAAGACTGACTGATCTATGTGCCTGCTCAAACTGCTGGCCAGATGCTAATTTCAAGGGAGAAACTGCAAGGGTCCTGTGCGCACATGCTTTCTCTGTCTCTGTCTCTGTCTCTCTCTCTCTCTACACACACACACACACTCTTCAGGATTTCAGCTGAAGGATGCCTTAAGCTAGGAACTCATTTTCCTTCAAGCAGAAGGCCTTTTCTATTGTGGACACCCTCCCGCAATGACAAAACATGAGTCAATCTTATTTCATTTTAGGCATGTGCTGGATGCATTCTTCTTTACCGTGACATTCAGCATTTCATGACAGTATTGCTTTACTACTCATGACCACAAGAATCAATATTTTAATATAATGTTTTATGCTTTATAGCTTTAAGATGCATTTTAATCGTGTAGAGTAGACTATAGAGGTTCTGCAGGTACCCCTTCCTTTTTTTATATATAATCTCATACTAAAGAGTTTTTGTGATTTTCACTGAGTGTAGACTACCTGGAAATGCACAACTAGGAATATCGAAATGTTTCAAATAAAGCAAATATGTAGAGGAACACTCTCTGAAATACAAATCATGGCTGCTCCTCAGAAATGGAAGAATTAACTCTCCTCCTTACATGAAGAATGACAGTCCGAAATCCAAATTTTACCTCCACAGCTACTATGTCCAAGACTGTCAATATGGTCAAAGTGCTGGAGCAAGACTGGGGAGAACTAAGCCCAATCCACAATCGGCCACAGAAGCTGAGTGATTTTAGAGCAATCTAATTCTGCCCCATCTGTCCCACAGAGCTTTTGGGGGAGAAAATGGGGGAAAGACTGCTAGGCATGCCACCCTGAGTTCCTGCACGAGATGTGAGAAATAAATATAATGAAGCAATAAAAGAAAAACCAGTTTAAAATAAAAACTTTCTATCTGGCTTTTTATCTAGTCTTGGCTGTGCTGTTCACTACATCCTGTGGTAGTAAATACCAAAAATTAACAATACGTGTTTGAAACAGTACCTTATGTTCTAGTACAACTGCTAATTAGATTTTTTTTTTTTTTTTTACCAACACAAGTTCTAAGATTTCGAGAGAGGGAAAAAAACTCATTGTAAAACTATTTTATGATGTGGAAAGAGCAGGTAAGCATAATTTTATAAAATATATCCCTCTTCCCTCCAAGTCATTTTTTCCTCTACACTACATTCCAACTTTACCAACTTTCATCATTATTTTGATTGTCCATTTTTATAACTTTTCCAAACCCTACAGCATCCTTTTAGGGGCAGGGCAACCTGACCAATATACAATATTGCAAGTATCACTGCACTATGCATTCACTTACAGTGTTATGATACCAATATTTTAATTTCCAGTCCTTTTTCTAATATTTCTACATATTGCTGAATCATTTTTCATCACTGCTTCACAGAGATGATTACTTTCAGTTAGGTTGCTTGGAACACAGTCCCCAAGCCCCTTCTATGGTAGTTGCAGCCACTTATTTTAGCAAATACAGATTTTCACTGGAAACCTTGCAGCACTGTCCCTCTTTCCTATCTCTATGCTCATTCCCATTTCCAATCTCACCTTTATTTCTTCCACATTCCTCCTAGATTTAAATTATGCTTCTCAGGGTCAACACACCAGCCTCTCTTCATGCAAGCAGCCTCTTTTGGGAAGCCTACAGCCACATTTTATTTTATCATAGCTACAACAGAAGACTATACAAAGCACCTTAAGTTATTCTAGTTTCTGCCTTCTAAAACCAGGAGAATATATTTGCATCCAAAACCTTACTAATCCGTATGGAAACTCAAGTTTTATCAAACAAACAGGGCTCAGATTTAAATAGCATTAACAATCCAACAAAGAGAAACCACTCTTGGTCCACTTCGGGAAAGAAGGGAAAAATTTGAGCAGGTTATTCATTTCAAAGATCTTTTTACTGAGAGAATTCCGTTTGATAGTTTTCCCCCTATCACCTTCCCTGCCAGGTACAGTGGCAGTAATTCCCATTTACACATTAATATACTGTAACATCATCTTACCCTCAAACTAAGCAAACAGTTGCCGAGAGAACGTACGTAGCATTTAAATAATGAAGCTCTAAAACTATAGACTTTATGCAATGGTTTTATATGGCTGACTCATTTAAAAAGCATGCAATCTTATTATATCACTTGCTTTGTTCCACCTAAGTAGTACCTTGTACAGCTATTTTTATTTTGGTTACAAATACCTCAAGATCAGTTATGAATGGCAAATCCCTGTCTGTCTACACATTCACCCAAGTGTATAACAATATGCAAGAAATTTTTAGCTGATGTTTTATTTTGTTTGGTTAGAACTTATTTTATTGTACTTAATTGTTATAAACCTTCCTGAAATCAGTTTATAGCAGAAGACAGGAAAAGAAAGAAAATTAGTCTTGTTTTCTTCAACAAACACACAGGTACCCGCCAATAAAGGTTCACAGCCCCTGCTCTATATATTTTTTAAAAGGAAGCTGTTATTTTATTAATACAGGTTGCATATAACCTGAAGCAATTAACACATTTTACATTCCCAACCTCTTTAGCAGGCACAAAATGCAATTTCTCAAGAAATCTCCATTAGTTAACGAGCACAAAAGTCCAGTTAGTGATACTTCTTCCCTTCCAATTAAATGTGGAAGGATACTTATACTCACACACACACACCCATTAATTTCAGCAGATGTACAGAAAAAGGAATCATACTCCTTCAAGAAGTCTACTTGCTGGACCTACGAATACTCTGGAGCAACTCTTCCTAACTGGAAAAAGACAAGGCCACTTGGTTGATCAAACAGAGCTGTATCGGCAATCTCCTTCTCTACCGAATTTATACACTGAATGCTCCATTCTTACATGATGCAGAAATGAAATTATTATATTCTCCAAATGCAGAAAAAATATGAGGCCTCCTGAAAGCAGGTGGTTTTTCTGCACTTCTTCATCAAGGCAATTAAATGATGCAACCACACATAATACGTACATGAAACAAAGCAGATGCTAATCAGCAAGGTGCAAGCCCATAGCAGTGACTCATATGGAGTTGTAGTAAGCCTTCTTTTGGGGAGCTGAAACACTTCTATGTTTCTGCACAGAGATAATGGATCACTTAATCACACCTGATACAAAGAAGTAGCAGTAGCACTCACCCTGCCAGACAAGAGAACTAACTACAACATGCAGGGATAAAATATACAGCTTCCTTTTAGCTTACTGGAGTCTTTAATTTATTTTCTTTACAACAACACAGCAATTTGAAGAATTACAGGCTCACATCAAAAGTCAGCCATGAGGATATGGTAAAAATGCTGCAGTTTAGAACTGTTTCATTTTGTTCATTTCTTTTTTCATGCTTCATTTCATTTTTACACTGGCACACTATGCAAAAACATTTGCATTAATGTGTCAAATTACAAGAAAAGGTGGTAAATTTTGCTAAGAAAACATTACACCAAAAATGTATTTAACAAAATTAACCATTCAATTTTCCCAGCAATCTAGGTTGACAGATCAGAACTGCATCCCAGGGCTGAAGTCCTCAACCATAAATGCCTTTAGAAATCAAGGAGGATGAAGGAAAAAAGGAATCAGCTCTGATTTTCCAACAAATATGGCACAATGCAGCAGGGAAACAGAGAGCTGACTTAGATATATAGTTTCATTTGGCCTCTTAAAAAGTTTGCTTATATTTCAACTTGTTGCTCTATAAAAATAATTTTTTTAAAAAAAGACCAAGGTAGGTTTCAAGTCAGTGGTTTCCAAACATCAACTTATTTTCAGGTATGCCTAAGGCAGATACCACAGGTGAAACAGGCATGAATTTCACTGTGAAATCAAGTTTAACATGTTTTATGGCACCAGTGCAGACAAGTCCTAAATCAGAAGTATTCTACTACGTTACAATCAAGGAGCTGCTCTTGTGCTAGAGGTAGAAAATGGCTGCTGTAACACAAGCCTCTGAGTCACACAGAACTCCTTACTGGGAAAGACGGAAAAGTAAACATTGTTACCCACTGTGGTCTAAATACTAACAATACCATATTTGCTTGAGATGAACAACTTTTTGAAACCTGACTCTTATATAAATTCATTTAAGACTTCAACTTGCACAAAACTTTCATTGTGGCAAAATGGAAAAGTAGAGCAATGTTTTTCAGGAAACACAGAAAACTTGTTTGCAAATGCAAATCCCCCCTAGCCTACAGGAACACCGTTTGTCTAAACTTCAAAAAAAGAGCACTATTCCCTTGGCCCCGGGTTTCCACATTCAATATGGTACCCACTGGTAAGACCGCACGCAGTCAAAGCAGGCAACTAAGCCCCTTTTCTAACTGGGAAGAGCCCCAAGGGCTCCAGGTGAGCCTTTTCTCAAGCGCTGCCTCACAATAGCCACAGCTGCACCTGCTGGATCATCGTTATTCGAAATAAAGCGTCTTTTACCGAAGGAAGGGGGAAGATAGCAAGGCAGCGTCTAGGTAAGTCGTCCATCGTTAGAGAAAAAGCAGCCTTCCTGTATCCCAACGAACCTCTCTCCCCCCAAGCACGACTCCCGGTCCTCCGGGAAAGCGGAGCCGCATTTTCCCGCAACGACGACGTTACCTGTCATTCCCTCCACCGGGACAGTCTCGAAGCGGCCCCGGTGCAGAGCCGGGGCCGCGGCACTCCGCCAGCCCCGCAAAGGAAGGTAGCGCGCGCCCCCGGAGTCCTCGGCTGCCTCGCTCCGTCGCCGGCTTCTGCTATCGCCACCTCGGGGGCTCCCGGGTCCTGGGCGGGGCGAGGCGGAGCTTCTCACTCAGAGACTTGTGCTACTGAGCGCGGGCAGAGCCGCCCCAAGCGGCGAAAAGGAGTGGTTGGGCAGGCCGCTCCGTTGACGAGTTGCCCGCTCGCTGTCTGGCGCGCGAAAGAGCTCTCGCCTCCCCATGGGGAGGCAGCGGTCTGCGGAGACGAAGTTGGAGAGGGAGCGAGCGACCTCCAGCGGATCCCGGCGGGCCTGGAGGGGCAAAACGCGGATCTGCTGCGCCCGGAGCCACCAGCGAGCGACTGCGGTTGAAAAGATGGGGGAAAGGGAAGGGAGGCGCTTTTCCTAGGCCCCCTCAGATGGAAGGACCAGCGTACAGGCCCTGATGCAGAAGGCCTAGCTTACGTCAAAGGGACTGTGTTTGTCCACTAAAATGTAGTTGGCTAGTTGTGTCGCGCGGGGGTTGTATGAATTCAGCTTGCTACACTGATTCAATAAGTGAGCATGAGGACTAGCATGTTATACTAACGGCCAGTTTGTAAGGAACATATTTCTCGTTCAAGGCAAAATTAATCAGCTAAAATGTAGTGTAATATGAGTAATCCAGTAGTAATGTATGGCTGTGAGAGCTGGACCATAAAGAAGGCTGAGCGCCGAAGAATTGATGCCTTTGAACTGTGGTGCTGGAGAAGACTCTTGAGAGTCCCCTGGACTGCTAGGAGGTCAAACCAGTCAATCTTAAAGGAAATCAACCCTGATTGCTCATTGGAAGGATCGATAATGAAGCTCAAGCTCAGATACTTTGGTCACCTAATGCGAAGAGAGATCTCTTTGGAGAAGACCCTGATGCTGGGAAAGATTGAAGGCAAAAGGAGAAGAGGACAGCAGAGGATGAGATGGTTAGATAGCATCACTGAAGCAATGAGCATGAAACTGAGCAAACTCAGGGAGGCAGTGAAGGACAGGAAGGCCTGGCGCAATATGGTTCATGGGGTCATGAAGAGTCGGACACGACTCTAACAACAACTAACGACTAAACAACAACAACAACAAATATGAGTAAGCTGTTGGACTTACACCGTATCAGAAAGACCAAGTTTTAAGTCCCCATTCGACCGTGGAGCTGCACACCCATTTGCTCTTTTTTCACTCCTGGTTTAGTGGACAAAAAAGAACGGAGTTCAAGGGTATCCTAGATGTAAAAGAAGTGGGAAGTCAAATAATATTATGCTTCTGAGCATTTCAGAGTCTTAAAGTGTTACTCCCTTCCTCCCTTTGTTCCACATACAGAAACCAGCTGTGTCAGTGGTTATGGCAATAGAATAGTGTCTTCTTTTTTAAAAAATTGCATAAGCTTTGATAGATTATTTAAAGAGAAATTGCACAAGAATTAAGATACAAAAAGCAAAGTAAAAGATGAACAACTACTCAAAAAATAATAGACTAGTTTTAAAGGTCTAGGACAAGGTTCCGAGTAAACTTGTCAGTCCTCTACTAGAAGTGTACAGCTTTAAAGTTTCTGCCACCAGCTACCAAGAATTTATCCTGGAATTACTACACACCTGGTTAATTTGCTATAGAAAGCTGCCTGGAATGTGTTACAAGAGATGGGGGGGAAAGGAAATGCCAGGAAAGCACCAGAGAAAAACATAGTTGGCTCCATATCTCCTAAACATGCTGCAACATGCTTAGGACAGAAAGAGATGTTTATATTTTGGGAAGAGTGGGAGAGAAACAGTCCCAGTCATATCATTATGCAGATAATAAATTCAAAGCACAAATAAAGACATTCCCCAAATGAAGTTCAATTCTCTAATTTTAGAAGATTCCCAAGACTAACACCTAAATCGTTTTTTTCAGGATTGTTCTGTTGACTGAGGCAGATACTGCTGCCAAATGATTCTAGACCAACATAACAAGCAAATACTTTGTTCTTGGGATTGCATGTCAACACAGATTGTATAGTATGCAAAAGTTTTCACAGTAAAGCTTTTACTACAACTCTGGTGTAATGTTCACATAGATGAAATTTCTGTAACAGATAACATTTTGGAAAAAATACTGTTTGAACCCCCTCCTGAAATTAGCTTTCAGAATAACTTATGAATTAAGAGACTCCCTTTACTATTAGCCTTTTTACTACTATTAAACCGCTTAGTCACAAGAGAGTGTTTAAAGATCTTCCTCATTATGAAAATGACTGCCTCGGGTGCTTACCATTGATTTAGCAACTCTAATCAGAGTTGCTAATGAAATAATATAAATTAGGAGATCCAAGCTAGGCAATCCCAGTAGCAAATTTTGTGGTACCTTAAACAATTCATTGCATATATATTTCATATATAAACAAGAGACAACTACATCAGATATATGGAATGATATCCTAAACTGGCAGGCAAATATACTCTTGGGTACAGTAAGAGAAAGGTGTTATTTCTTTTTACTGAGTTCTGTTTTATACTTTAATTTACTGCTGAGATGGGCACTCAAGGCATTAATAAGTTAGAACCATAGAGTTGGAAGGGGCAGTTTAGACCATCAAGTCCAACTCTGTTCAGTGCAAAAGTTAAAACATCTCTAAAGAATGGTTGTTTAGCCTCTGCTTAAGCAGAATCTGTGAAGAGAAGTTTACCATCTCTCTGGGTAACTGGTTCTACTGTTAAATTTTTCTAACTTAATCAGAATCTTACCTTACATCTGTTGTTCTGTGTGCTGCATTCTGGAAGAAGAGATAGCAGGTAACTTACCTTCTCTATGACATCCTTTCAGGTATTTGAAGAGTGCTGTCATATGCCTCATGTCTGCTACTTGGGAGAAAGCAAATCTAGACAGAATATTAAAGTGCAGAGACATCATACTGACAACAGAGCTACATAAGGCCATGGTTTTCCCAGTTGTAATAAATGGCATTGAAAGGCTGAACAAAGAAAAAACAATGCCATTGAATTCTGGTGCTGGAGAAAATTGTCGAGAATACCTTGGACCACAAGAACAAATCATTAATACTAAGTAAAGTAAAACCAAGCTTCTCAATGGAAGCACTAATAAGGAATTAATGCTTAAATATTTTGGACATATAATGTAAAAGCAAAATCCACTGGAGAAGACTGATGCTTAGAAAAATGAAAGCAACTGAAAAAGAGATCGACAGAAGAAAAGATTTCTAGATACCACAACTGATGACACAAATATGAGGTTGCAAGAAAACAAAAAAGCAATTCCTGACCATCAATCCTGACAAAGTCCATCTGATCACAAAAGTCAAAAGAACAATGACAACATACTGTATTTTCCCTCAGTTGTCTTTTCTCAATGCTAAACATATCCAGCTCTTTCAATGCCTTTTCAAAGGATTTAATCTTTAGTCCCCTAATCACTCTTGTTGCCCCTCTCTATTCCAATGTCTATAACTTGTTTTTAAAAGGATGATACTCAGAACTGAACGCAGAAATCAAGGTGGGATTTGACCAAAGCAGAATAAAGAAGAACAATAGCTTCCCTTGATTTGGAAATTATACTCCTATAGATGCAGCCTGAAATTGCATTTGTCTTTTGTACAGCTACCTATACTACTGGCTCATACTCAGTTTGCAATAAACTATTCCATGATGTTTTGTGCTATGTATGCGTAGTATAGGGGTGTATAGGGTGTCCAGGAAAGGGTAGCACCTCTGGTAGAGGGCCTGCTGTTCCTTTTCTAGGGCTGCTCATTCATCTTTGGTCCCCACCTGGCACTCAGCTCTCACCTGTGGCTCCAAGTAGCTGTAACACACACAGCAGCCACACCCTGGTAAACCATCTCAGCAGATGGGCCAAACCAGCTGAGGGTAGCCAATGGGTCTTTGATTCTCAGTGAGATAGGGGATTTGTCTATCCCAGTGTGTGAAGTCTGGCCCTGGCAGATTGGGTAGAGGAGACTGATCGACGATCCAACAGTCAAGAAGGCAGGCCCAGCAGGTGTTGTGGAACACTAAGAGCATAAGAAGACGCTTAGATGTCCTGGTCATCCACTGCAGCAGGAGAGATTTCCAGCCATAATGGTTCTCCATGCCATTGGATTATGGTCTCTTATGTTGAGAGAATGGGACTGCCCCTGGGCAGCAGCTGTTCCACTTAAAACTCCATCACGCACAGGTTTCTGTTGTGCAATTCATCTTCATCTACAAATCATGTCCAAACTTAATTCATTGAGCCCTGACGCACTGGGGGAGTGCCAAAGCTACAGGTGGAGATGTCCACTGGCAGTTGTAGCCACAAACTTGCACGTGGGCAGCCCTTGAACCAGTGGTCATTCATCTTGGTATCCAGGGCAGTAAAAATGTCTGGCAGCATCTAGGGCAACTGGGCAGCCCTTCTAGGATAGCATCACCCACCTCACATGAGGGAGAGGGTTAGAAAAGGTACCCTAAACATTGCCTACCCCACAGCATCTGGCTAGCTAACTCTGGCTGGCAGATCATCTCCTTAGCAGTCAAGCATCAAGAAAAACAAAGAAAACTCATTTTCAGAGCCTGGAACATCTGCACCTTGCTTGACAGAGACAAGATGTCAAGGCCTGAAAGATGAACAGCACTCATAACAACCGAACTTCGCTGTTATATCATTGACATTGCTGCATTCAATGAGACCCGGCTGGCAGATGGGAGTTCATTACAGGAAGCAGCAAGGGGATATTCGTTCTTTTGGAAAGGGAAACCACAGACTGACAACAGGACTCACAGAGTAGGTTTTGCAATCAAAACTGCTCTGCTGAAGAACATCTCTATCCACTGGAATAATGAGTGCATTATGAGTTTTGCTTTCCTCTCAGCAAGTCCTGGTATATCACCATTGTCAGTGCCTACACACCACCTCTCATGGGTCCAGACAAAGACAAGGAACAAGTACCCTACAAGTACCTGGATCAGATTATTCAAACAATCCCCACAAGTGACAAACTTGTTCTGGATGACTTCAACGCTAGGGTGGGGACACAGCAACAACTGGGACGGAGTCCTCGGGAGACATGGGGTGGGAAAACTAGATAGCAGTGGCCTGCTACTTTTGAGCAAATGTACTGAGCGCAACCTGTACATCACTAACATGTTGTTCAGACTTGCAAACAAGTACAAAACCACCTGGATGTATCCCAGGTCCAAACACTGGCACCTACTTGACTATGTCATAGTATGTCAGTGCAACCTTAAAGACATCACCATCACCCAAGCCATGCAAGGTGCTGAGTGCAGGACAGATCACAGGCTGGTCTGGTCAGTCCTCAACCTGCACATAACCCCTTTACATTGTAAGCAACGAAGGACTGCAAGAAAATCATTCAACATCGGCAGACTGCAAGACCCAGGTCAAGTCCGGTGTTTCCAAGATGTACTTAATGAAAAACTCTCTGGCAATTTACTGCTTGTAGGAACCTGTTCTGAAAAGTGGATGCAGTTTAAAGATGTCATCATGCAGACTGCAACAACTGTACTCAGACTGAAAACCCAGGTGCATCAAGACTGGTTTGATGAAAACCACAAGACCATTTCAGCAGCCCTCCAGGCCAAGGACAAGGCCTATGCAGACTGGCAGAATGATCCATCATCTGTCTCAGACAAGCGTTAGCACCTGCAGTCCAAAGTACAGACGAAAGTGCAAGAAATGCAGGACGAGTGGTAGCAGAGAAAGGCTGAGCAGGTGGAATGCTATGCAGACATGCATGCCACCAGAGAGTTTTTCAGCACCATAATGTCAGTTTATGGTCCTTCTAAATCAGGATGCTCCCCCTTGCTATCATCTGATGGACCAAGCCTAATCAAAGACCAGGAAGGACTGAAAAACCACTGGGCTGAACACTTTTCCAACCTACCTGATAGGCCATCCACAGTTGATCCTGATGTCTTACAGCAGATTCCTTAGTTGCCAGTCTTGGATGCCCTAGACCTGCCTCCCTCTACTCATGAGTTCAAGAAAGTGATCTCACAGAGAAACTCAAGTAAGCAACAGGATAGGATGGCATTCCTGTTGAGATCTACAAAGCACTAGACCCAAATGCCTTACAGGTGTTCCAAGACATCTTGGAAGACATTTGGTCCACAGAGGAGATGCCTGATGACTTCCACAATGCCCTCATTGTAACTCTCTACAAAAATAAAGGAAGCAAATCAGACTGCAGAAACTACAGGAGTATCTCACTGCTGCCAATTTACAGGCAAGATCTTTGCCCTCATTCTCCTCAACAGACTTGTCACTGTCTCAGAAAGGAACCTCCCAGAGGCACAGTGTGGCTTTCGGCCAGAACAGAGTACAGCAGACATGATATTTGCCATGAGGCAAGTCCAGGAGAAGTGCATCAAGCAGAACAAGCCTCTTTACTGTCTTCATTGTCCTGACAAAGGCATTTGACACTGTAAACAGGGAGGTTCTCTGAATCATCCTGTGACATTATGGATGCCTGAAGAAATTCATGAAGTTGATTCAGCTACTCCATGATGGAATAACAGGATAGCTTCTTTACAACAGTGATACATCAGCTGCATTTGCCATTTCCAATGGGGTAAAGCAGGGTTGTGTGCTAGCTCCAGTCCTGTTCAATCTGTTATTGCAACAATGGACTTCCAGTGCCCCTATTGTGCTGGACTCTCACTTCCAAACTGGGACTGCAGAGCCATCTCCGTGTCCACAGATGAACTGCACAACAGCATGTCTTCTTTGAACCCAAAGGACTACCATATATATTTCCAAGCCAGGTATCCCTCATCCGATACCTGTGATTTGATTTTTGTTTCCTAAGAAAATATCACTGTACTTGTTTTTGCTAAATTTCATTTTGTTATTTTCAGCCAATTAATCTATTCAGATAATTTTTAATTTTAGCTGTATTACCTAATGTGTGCCACTTGCAAATTTAATGAGCAGTCCTTCCACTTCTTGTCTGGGGCATTACTAACCATGAATACAATAGACCTGGCTTTGAGTTTTGCAACACCAAAATCAATCTCTCTCTCTAATGATGAGGAATGCAGAGTACAATTTTAAGCACGCTAGGTATTATTTTATTATCATGCCATCCAGCCCAAATTAAAAAATATAATGCAAAATATTGAAAAATATATACCTCTACTAAAATCAATTAACAATTTAAAACTTGGCAAAAGAGATCTGTAAAAAATAGCACCCCAACATGCAAGAAATATATATATATTGCAATATTTGTGTTCAAGATTAATTTTATGTAAAACAATTAGTGCCCATAGCTAAATCAGTAGTAACAGAAACATCCTGAATACACTGTTACTGAGTTAAACTGGATTCAGGTGGTGCCAAAATCAAATAAATAGATAAATAATAAACAGTAAGTTTAAGAAAGCTGTTCTTGAATGAAAGAATGTCAAAGGATTTTTTTAGCATGGAACAACTGAATTTACATAGCAACGGAGAAGTTAAATGTTATCACCTGTGACCTTGGATCAAGATTATGGGGGGGGGGAGGTTTTCTCAGTAAGGATGTTAATTAGCTTCCCAGCCCCAGGGAAAAATGTTAACAATATCATGTTCAGATTTCCCAAAATTTCTGTTTCTTCCCTTGAGTTAAATGGCATTGACTGTGCAATTTATTAGACCCACGAATGGTTCAAATGCCTGTTCAACCTTTCATCTGTGTTAAAGGCTAAGTTATGAAAACATTATTGGATAAAAAGACTATGTGAAACAGGAATCATATCACAATAGCCTCATTTAGCTCCCCCAATGCTCTGAGAAGCCTGTTAAACAATAAGAGAATTTGACCTTTATTCCCATCTACTTATAATCAAGTAGAAGATACTTTCCTTTCTCCCTCTCCACTTCAGGCCTCTTTCATGTGGCTGCAAGCTTCACAGCCTCCAACCATAAGCAGGATTTTCACAGAAGTCAAAAGTGTCCTATCTCCTCCTCCTGCTTGCCTTAGCCTGTGGTTAGAGCATTAAAATTGGCAGCCAGCAAGACTTCTTCCTTGTTTTTTTGCTCATGCTGTGTCTTTTTGCAATAAAGAAAAACGTGTTGAAAACCTGACCAGCCACACTGTTGGGGGAATGGCCAAACTGCCTTTTTAAGCAAATGAGGACCATGGTGGCAAAGACAATAGTTACCATTCAGTGGTACCTTGGCATTTGGCAGGTAGAAGAAACCCCAAGAGGCAGAACAAGGCAGTTGCAGAGAATCTGCAACTCTGGAGAAAACACTGCACAACCATCTTTGCAGCCTTTGTGCTAGAACAGGAATGATGGCTTCCCAAATCCCACGAAATATCAGGGGAGCGGAGGATGCCAATTTCAAAGCAATTTAGCATGTTGCTCTTATTTATATACTTTACATCATTTAAATGTTGTTGCAACCATTTAGAGAGAAGGTTTTTGTAGCATTGTTTTGCAAAAACTCAGCCTGTTAGCAAAGCACATAACAAATATATGAGGATTGCTTTCAAGAAGAGAAGGGGGCAGGGGAGCAGGGGTTAAACTATATCCCTTTTTGGATTAGTAGAGCCATGACTTGTACAGCTTTGACTTGTTAAAGACATCATAAAGAAGAGTGAGGAAATAGCAGATTTTGCTCAAAATTAATTCAGTCACCTGTCCTTTGACTATTAAAACACATTAATCAATTGTACTTAAGTATGAATACTACCAAAGTCAAACAATAGATGTCTATTTAGATACCCAAAGTAGTGGGAGAACCGTGTTAGGAAATAAGACTACTGTAACATTTTCTTGTCTGTTTCTAGTTTCAGGGTATTTCCATAGCAAAGTGGCCTGTTTTTAAGTGATCTGGACTCTCTCTCCACCAACAATATTGTCTCATGCTGAGAGCAATAACTTTGTGAGTCAAATTTAGTGGAATAAAATTTGTTCAACAACTAGAAAGGATTTAGCACAATACATATAACTTCTCCAAACGGCTACTCAGGGCAAGAAAACCTACAGCTCAAGTTCAAAACATTGTTTGCTTATTTCATCCCTAAGCTGCCGCACTGGACCAGCCAGCATACCAACTATAAACTCTGCCGGCATTCCCGGTGACCCTGAAGGGATCTTGTATTTCTTATCTTTCACTGAAACTGTGTGGGTTGTATTTCATGACCATGCCTGTGTCACTGTGCAATCCAGAGGGAGAAGGGGGAAAAAAGAAAAAGATCCTGCATCTAACTAACCAATCTCCTGACTTTCTATTCATACCTTACTGTAAGGGAACATTTTGCAATTAATGTTGAACAAATTCAATGAAAATAAATATGTCATAAGGTTGCACTAGAGACTGCTATTGAACTGCAACATGATAGTCAAACAGGAACTCATCTGAAAATGGAATTTATCACTGCAATAGCTCTCATCAAGTTACTGGCAGCAGAAAGCAGCACTGCATACTTAGCTGTGAGTATTCTGTTACAGCAGAAAAACTTGTCTACAAGGGCATAAACTTAATTTTTCCCATTTGCAAGGATGGTAGCAAACAAGTTCCCTCGGGCACGATTGTTCATTGAGTTGTGTTAGATTTGGTCCTTTATCATATTGAAATTATGCACTTCCAGCTTAATCTTCTTAAATGTACCTCTGTGTTATCGGTGAGGATTGTTTTCTTCCATCAGTTTAAAGTATGGCCCATTTTAAAGTGTTTTTGCTAGGTCACAGCATAAAGAATATCAGTGCTCAATCTCTGGTAATAAACTGGTACCCAGTAAATATTTTGGACAACAGTTCCCTTCAATCAGAGCCATTATGATGAGCACCTCTGGAGATCACCAGGTTGATGAAAGATGGTCTGCATTTTCAGAATTTTCTAATTTTAACAGATACACAGCATTCTGTTCTAGTAAGTGTTCTTATTTAGCAAACAAGCATCTCTATCCCTATAATGCTAAAGTTACTAATTTGAAGCACAGTATAAGAGTGGGTTCCCTCAGATCCTGCTGTGCTGCCTCACTGTGGTGGTGGTGTGTTCCTGGAAGGACAAGCAAAGGATGCTGAGAGTGTATGCCAAGATTATATCATCCCCGCAGGATCACCATAGGCATGAGGGTCATCCCAGCAGGCATCTATATTGGGCAGCAGCGATATAGAAAGATCCTTGAGGAAGATGATTACTTTAGTGACAATGGTAAACCACTCTGGTATTTTACCAAGAGCGATAAATAGACAGACAGTATAAAGTAACTCATGATATAGTGCTGGATGATGGGCCTGTCAGGTTGGAAGGACTCAACGTGCTACTGATGAAGAGCTGAGGATCTTTCAGAGTACTAATGGCGGCCTATGGCATGGCTAGATTAAAGTCTTTAGGACTAGTTGCCGATGTTGCCATACAGAAAAAGAAAATCCAAAGATGGAAAGACAGAATTAGAGTAGGAAGATGGACTGTAAGAAGCATGAAATTAAATGAAATTAAATGAAATTAAATGAAATTAAATGAAACCATGAAAGATGTAATTGATTACATGTTGACATAACTGACATACTGTAAGTGAATTGAAATGGACTACAACTCAACATATTCAGTCAGAATATTATACTGTTTCCTACTCAAAACCAAAGAAGGTACAGCATTGCTTTCATAGTCAAGAAAGTTATAGTAAGGACAGTACTTGGTACAATGCAATCAGTGACTGAATAATATCAATTAGACTTCACGGACAGCCCTTTAATATAATGATTATCCAAGTTTTGATGCAGAATTAGAGGAACCTGATGAGTTTTATGATCAAATTTAATCTGAAATTGATAGAACGTGCAAGCAAGATGTTGTAGTCAGAGATTGCCCAACCAGTTTCTACAATATGATCTTGAACACATACCCACCATTTTCAAGGAGAACATCAGGAATCACTCTGAACCTCGTTGATAGGGAACCAGAGGAACTGTGCAATGAAATCAAAGAAGTTGTTAAGAATAAATATGAAAAGAGACTGCCAAAGACCAAGAAACAGAAGAAAGCAAACTGGATGTCATAACAATGACGGAAATTGTCAAGAAAAGAAAAGCCAAAGCCAAGAAAAACAAACATCTCAGGAAGAAACTTAACGGAGAATTTCAGAGAGCTGTTAAAAGAAACAAGCAGTATTACAAAAAGACACTGAAGACAGAAAGACCCAGAAAATCAAGGAAACTTTTCCAAAAGATCTCTGAGCCCAGAAAGAGGTTCCAACCTCAAATAATTTTACCAAAGGATGCCAATGAATAGACAGTAGCTGATTCAAAGAATATCAAATAAAGATGGAAGGAATACTCCTTCCATCTTTATTTGATGTTCTTTGAATCAATCCTACTGAAATTCTGTACAGTAGGATACCTTAGAAGATATTCCCTACTTACAAGAACCTCTAATATTAGAAGGTGAAGTTAAATCATCACTCAGTCATTACCACATCAAAAGACTACAGGTATTCTTTGATATCAGAAGGATATATGTGCCAATGGTTTTCATATGTACATTAGTAGAAAGATTTAAAGTTGATAAAAACCTATGGTTTTGAATGTGACAAAAGTGTATTTGAAAGTGAGTTATGTACTAATGATGAACATCTTATTGCTAAAATCTATAAACTTCTGTTGAGATTTGAGACAGAGGACAAACAAGTTAAGGATTGCATGATAAAATGGGCTAAAAATTTTGGATATAATATACAGTTGGAACAATGGAAGAATATGTGGATTAAAGGGTTGAAAATTATATTATACTATAATCTTAAAGAGAATTTTTATAAAATGATGTATCAATGGTATTTGTCACTGGAAAGACTCAAAAATGTATAAAGGGACTTCAGATACAGTTGCAAGAAAAAGTATGTGAACCTTTTGGAATTTCATGGTGTTCTGCATTAATTTGTCATAAAATGTGATCTGACCGTCATCTAAGTATTGACAAATATAATGTGCCTAAAATAATAACACAAAAACAATTCTGATCCTTCATGTCTCTATTGAACACATTCAACATTCAAAATGCTAGTGGAAAAAGTAAGTGAACCCTTGGAATCAATAACTGGTTAACCCCCCCTTGGCAGCAATAACCTCAACCAGGCGCTTCCTGTAGCTGTGGATCAGACCTGCACATCATTCAGGAGGGATTTTAGCCCATTCTTCCTGGCAGAACTGCTTTACCTCTGTCATATTCTTTGGATGTCTTGTGTGTATGGCTCTCTTCAAGTCATTCCATAGCATCTCTATTGGGTTGAGGTCTGGGCTCTGACTTGGCCACTCCAAAAGGCAGATTTTTTCTGAAGCCATTCTGTTGTGGACTTGCTCTGGTGTTTTGGGTCATTGTCCTGTTGCATCACCCAACTTCTACAGAGTTTCAGCTGATGTACAGACGTTCTCACATTATCCTGAAGAATTTTTTGATACACTTGGGAATTCATCTTTCCCTCAACGACTGCAAGCTGGCCAGGCCCTGATGCAGCAAAGTAGGCCCAAATCATGATGTTTCCTCCACCATACTTTATGGTTGGGATGATGTTTTCATGATGATATGCAGTGCCCTTTTTACGCCAGATGTAGTGCTGCGTGTTCTTTCCAAATAGTTCAATCTTTGTTTCATCAGTCCACAAAACATTTTGCCAATACCGTTGTAGAGGGTCAAGTTTTGCAAACTTCAGGTGTGCAGCAATGTTCTTTGTAGTAAGCAGCGGCTCCTTCGTGGTGTCCTGCCATAGACACCCTGCTTGTTCAATGTTTTACGTACTGTAGACTCATGAACACAGATGTTAGCCAATTCCAATGATGCCTTCCAATCTTTGGCTGTCACTCAGGGTTGTTTCTTTACCTCATTGATACGTCTTCGTTGTGCTCTTGGGGTCATTTTGACTGGCCGCCCACTTCTTGGTAGAATAGTCACAGTCCCAAAGTGTCTCCATTTGTAGATCGTTTGCCTAACTGTAGACTGGTGAATTTCTAAGGTCTTTGAAATCACTTTGTAACCCTTTCCAGCTTTATGTAAATCAACAATTCTTGATCGTAGATCCTCTGAAAGCTCTTTTTGGCAAGGCATGGCTCACATAAATGTATTCTTCTTGTGCGGAGCAAACTCGAAAAGTTTGAGTGGTTTTTATCAGTCAACATAGCTCTAGTCCACACCTCTAAACTCATTTTCTTAACAAGACTCCAGGCAGGTATGCTAACACCTGACTCCAGTTAGCTTTTCTGAGATCAACTCAAGGGTTCACATACTTTTTTCCACTAGCACTATGAGGTTTTTATGGTTGTTCTCAATAAAGACATGAAGGATCAGAATTGTTTTTGTGTTATTATTTTAGGCACATTATATTTGTCAATACTCTTGACTTAGATGACGGTCAGATCACATTTTATGACAAATTAATGCAGAACACCATGAAATTCCAAAAGGTTCACATACTTTTTCTTGCAACTGTATAAAGTAGGGCAAAAAAGTATTTAGTCAGCCACCAATTGTGCAAGTTCTCCCACTTAAGAAGATGAGAGAGGCCTGTAATTTTCATCATAGGTATACCTCAACTATGAGAGACAAAATGGGGGGAAAAATCCAGAAAATCACACTGTCTGATTTTTAAAGAATTTATTTGCAAATCATGGTGGAAAATAAGTATTTGGTCAATATCAAAAGTTCATCTCAATACTTTGTTATATATCCTTTGTTGGCAATGACAGAGGTCAAACGTTTTCTGTAAGTCTTCACAAGGTTTTCACACGCTGTTGCTGGTATTTTGGCCCATTCCTCCATGCAGATCTCCTCTAGAGCAGTGATGTTTGGGGGCTGTCGTTGGGCAACACGGACTTTCAACTCCCTCCAAAGGTTTTCCATGGGGTTGAGATCTGGAGACTGGCTAGGTCACTCCAGGACCTTGAAATGCTTCTTACGAAGCCACTCCTTCGTTGCCCGGGCGGTGTGTTTGGGATCATTGTCATGCTGAAAGACCCAGCCACGTTTCATCTTCAATGCCCTTGCTGATGGAAGGAGGTGTTCACTCAAAATCTCACGATACATGGCCCCATTCATTCTTTCCTTTACACGGATCAGTCGTCCTGGTCCCTTTGCAGAAAAACAGCCCCAAAGCATGATGTTTCCACCCCCATGCTTCACAGTAGGTATGGTGTTCTTTGGATGCAACTCAGCATTCTCTCTCCTCCAAACACAACGAGTTTAGACCAAAACGTTCTACTTTGGTTTCATCTGACCATATGACATTCTCCCAATCCTCTTCTGGATCATCCAAATGCTCTCTAGCAAACTTCAGACGGGCCCAGACATGTACTGGCTTAAGCAGGGGGACACATCTGGCACTGCAGGATTTGAGTCCCTGGCGGCGTAGTGTGTTACTGACGGTAGCCTTTGTTACTTTGGTCCCAGCTCTCTGCAGGTCATTCACTAGGTCCTCTCGTGTGGTTCTGGGATTTTTGCTCACCGTTCTTGTGATCATTTTGACCCCACAGGGCAAGATCTTGTGTGGAGCCCCAGATCGAGGGAGATTATCAGTGGTCTTGTATGTCTTCCATTTTCTAATTATTGCTCCCACAGTTGATTTCTTCACACCAAGCTGCTTGCCTATTGCAGATTCAGTCTTCCCAGCCTGGTGCAGGTCTACAATTTTGTTTCTAGTGTCCTTCAACAGCTCTTTGGTCTTGGCCATAGTGGAGTTTGGAGTGTGACTGTTTGAGGTTGTGGACAGGTGTCTTTTATACTGATAACAAGGTCAAACAGGTGCCATTACTACAGGTAATGAGTGGAGGACAGAGGAGCCTCTTAAAGAAGTAGTTACAGGTCTGTGAGAGCCAGACATCTTGCTTGTTTGTAGGTGACCAAATACTTATTTTCCACCATGATTTGCAAATAAATTCTTTAAAAGTCAGACAACGTGATTTTCTGGATTTTTTTTCCCCATTTTGTCTCTCATAGGTGAGGTATACCTATGATGAAAATTACAGGCCTCTCTCATCTTTTTAAGTGGGAGAACTTGCACAATTGGTGGCTAACTAAATACTTTTTTGCCCCACGGTATGTTGGAAATGTGAACGAAAAGGGACTTTTTATCATCTTTGGTGGACATGTGATAAGGCTAAAAATTTTGGACTCAAATACACATACTAATTCAAAAGATTTTGAAGATTAATATACAGTCAAAACCAGAGACATTTCTTTTGGGCTGATGGACAAACAATTGTTTTTATATATGATAACTGCAGTGAGGCTTTTACAGTGGGGCAAAAAAGTATTTAGTCAGCCACCAATTGTGCAAGTTCTCCCACTTAAAAAGATGAGAGAGGCCTGTAACTGTATGTGCTCAAAGATAGACTCAACATTACCTACAATAGAAGAATGGATGGTAATGTTGATGGAGCTAGCTGAGATGGTTAAACTGACAGCTCTGATTAAAGACATTGACTAATTTTAACACTAATTGGAAGCCTCTTTTGGGCTTTTTGTGGAAAACAGAAAAAAATGAAATTATGATATATAGATTTGATGATTAGTAAAATTAAGAGATTATAGAAAAAATGGATGTTAAATTGTAATCTTAGAATAAGAGTTTAATGTATGTTTTACTTATATCTGCTGTAAAAGAAGTCAGAAGTCTTTTTTTTTTGTATGTTTCTTTTTTTCTTTTTCTGCACTTCTGCTTGCTTGCTTTCTCTTTACACTTACTTTCCTTCTATTCTGTTTCTCAATTATTAGTTGTTAGTTTTTATCTTTCTGTTTTTAAAGTTTAATAAAGTTATTATAAGGAAAAGGCTACAGGAATTGATGGAATATTTCCAGAAATATGCCACGCAACAGAAGAAAAACGTGTAAAAGTTCTAACCAAACTATGCCAGCAAAGCTGGAGAATGGCACAGTGGTCAAAAGATTGGAAGAGATAAGTACATATATCAATACCAAAGAGACTTAACTGAGTATGCAAACTGTTGCACAGTATCCTTAATTACGATGCTAGGCAAATAATGCTTAGGATCATCTAACATAGATTAGAGACCTACATGGAAAAGGAGATGCTAGATCTTCAAGATGGCTTTAGAAAAGCTAAGGAGCAAGAAACGAATATGTTGGATAATTAAAAGACAAAGAATACCAAAAAGAAATCAGTATGTGCTTCCCTGATTACAGAAAGGCCTTCAATTGTTCATGTCAAGTTGTGAAATGTCCTTAGGAAAATGGGAATCCCAGAACATCTCATCCTCATGGAAAACCTATACACAGGTCAAGGAGCCACAATATACATGGAGCTCCTCCAGATCAACTCCAGGTCAGCAAAGAAGTGAGACAAGGCTGTACACTGTCCCCTTAGTTATTTAACATATATGATGGATACAGATTGAGGGAAGCTGGATTAAAAGATGAGTGTGGTTTTAAAATTGGAGGAAGGAACATAAATAATCTGTGCTGTGCTAGTAAGACTACTCTGATAATTGGAAATGCAAATGATTTTCAAGCTTTAGTATTGAAAGTCAAGAAGCACAGTGACAAAACTGGACTAAGACTAAAGAAGGCCAAACTAATAACAGCAAGAACAGTAACTGTTGATAATGAAGATACAGAAGTGATAAATAGCTTCTGCTTTTAAGGATCAATTATCAGTAAAGAAACCAGCAATCAGTATGCTACAGACTAGCACTTGGTAGAGTAGCAGTGAAGGCCTTGGAAGATACTCAGATGCTGTGACATGTCTGTATCTACAAAGATCAGAATTGTGCAGACAATGGTTTTCCCTGTGACAATTTATGGAAGGGAAAGTTGTACTTTGAAGAAGCAGGATGGAAAGTATATTGATGATTTTGAACTCTGATGTTGGAGAAGACTCCTGAGAATACCATGGAAAGCCAAGAAAACAAACAGATCATTGAACAAATCAATCCAGAGTTTTCACTTGAGGCACAAATGACCAGGCTCAAATTATCATTATATGAAGACTTAGCTCGATTGAGAAGTATATATAGCTGGGAAAACAGGATGACCAGCAGCAAGATGGATGGACTCAATTACAGCAGCAATGGGCGCACCATTAGAAGACCAGAAGGAGCAAGCTAGGAACAAATGATCACTAACAGTCAACACCACTTGATGATACATAAACAACTAGTAATAATGGGTAAGTTTTGCATTCTTGGCAATTAGAAATAATAATCAGACAATCCTGGAAACATTATCCAAGAATAATTTGCCATTTGGATTAGATTCCTTAATAATCCTAGTTGTTGGCTGACAACCTGTTCTTATTCATATCATGTGACGGAGAAAAAAGATACCAACTATTTAGTCAACTGTTATCATTTATTTTCATCTGCTGGGATATCAACATAAAGTACATGTTTATGATAAATTCTTATCCTTAGAATTTAAAAATTTCAGAAAAGATTCAGATTTTTAACAGAAATAATTTTGTTGAAAGTTGACATAGAACTATCTCCAAAGACTTGGTTTTCCCAAATGAAAGCAGACCTAATTAAATACAAATGGTCCCATGAGAGAGATTGCAAGTATAGTATGATACAGTTTTCTTGAAGTTCTGACATTTATTTCTACTTTAGCAGCTGATGATTTAATGATTGGAAAAATATTTGAATAATCTAAAATAGGGAGCCTAATGAATTTGCATAAATAAAAGGATAGTTAAATAGCATTTGAATTTAAAAACCCACCCCGGCTGCACTAAAATATTTCCTAAGAGGTCTTCACTCTCCAGTCAAATGTAAAGTTTATTTTTGGGGGGAAGGAGGTATGTAAACACATCTGGTGCAAATAAGAGCCAAATGCAAAAATTTCACTGGTGAAATTGCTCAGCACAGTTCCAGTGCTTTCTACAGCTCAACAGCTTTGTCCTCATCCATGGAACTGGATTTTTTTCTTGTCATGGTAGCAAACAGTGCATCCATCATCCCCAAAACTTCTAGCAATTCCTCTTGGTAATCAATCTCTTTCTCTACAAGATTTTGAAGTTTCAGAAATTGCTTATCAATGACTGAGGATTGTCCAATCACAGGCATATATATATCTGGAAAAGAAAAGATGCAAGTTAATGGAATTTGTGTGCTTAATGGGGCTTAATGTATAAAATACAAAACTTATTAAAAATTTCCAACTGCACTTTTTCTAGAGCAATTTTAAGCAGGGCATAAACAGAAAAATAATTTGGTAGCCAGAGTCCTGCCACTATAGAAGAGGGTGGAGAAGGTGATTATTTTCCTATCTGTAGTTCCTCTCCTTCTTGCCCCTTGACCAACTGAAAGTAATGGCTGGGAAAACACCAGTGCCAGTCTAAGAGATAGGGCAACAAAGGGGCACAAAATTATCCATGAACCATCTTGAGGACCCCCGATTTTAGATCCTAAAAGGTAAAGATGCCATCAAGTCCAGTTCAACTGCTAGTGACTTCATGGATCCTTTCATGCAGTTCTCTTGGTAACAATATGGAAGTGGTTTGCCATTGCCTTTTTCCAGGATATTTTTCATATATAAATTAGGGAGATTACAGAATTAAACATTTCAATTTTTTAAAAAGCAGAAAAATATGTATACAGAGTGAGCAAGAGAGAATATTAATATACAATTACATGAACTGAAATTTAGGAAGCATTGTTCAAGTATATAAACTCAAGTCTCAATACTCAAGAGTTTTTACATGACAAATCGAAAGGTACAGGTAGTCCTCGCTTAACAACCCTAATTGGGATCAGAATTTCCATTGCTAAATGAAGCAGTCCTTAGGCGAAACACCACATGACCACACTGCTTAGCAACAGCAGTTGCAGTAGTTCCAGTTGCAGTCGTTAGGCAAGAACCACGCTGTCGTTAGGCTAGGAGCTCATCCTTCTCCTGCTTGGCCGTGCTTGCCTCCATTTCAACTCCCCCCACCCACTTATCTCCGCCCCCCCCCCCCATTTCTGCCCTTTTGGCTGACCTGCATTCTGCCACCGCCACTGCCAGCCAGGCATGCCTCATCAAGCAGCAGAAGGAAGAAGATGACGGTCAGCTGGGGGTGGCAGGGCTTGGCAGCAGCAGAGTCCAAGACAGCCAAAAGGGATGCAGGGGAGATAGGTTGGGGGGAGTTAAAGTGCATGCTCCAGTAGTAAATGCCAGCAGGCTACCAAGCACCCAAATTTGGATCATGTGACCACAGGAGAGCTGCAACAGCTGTAACTTTGAATGGTTGCTGAACAAGGACTAGATTGTTAAGTGAGGACTACCTGTAAAACAGAAATCTTCCATCCACATAGTGAAATATATCAAGCAGGCCTAGCCTTAAACAGGTTATTGCATCAACTGTGTCTTTGATATTGGGCTAGTTTTTGATATGGTAACAACTAGCAACTTCTATATAGTACATGAAGGCCATGTATATTTTTACGTTTTGGAACATGGAAGGTTTGCTTCTACTGAATTAGACAATCTAGGTCATGGATTGGCTTACCATGTAGGTCACTAAGTCTTTCCTGGTCTTTATGGAGATCCGAGTGACTGAACCTGGAGCCTCCTATATGCAAGCATTCACTTTCCCATTGAGCTCTAGCCACCTCTATACTTCTTTGTGCATTCTACTCTTTCATGAATTACAACATGTTTGCAGTTTTGGGATATCTGGGTAAATGTCAATTTTATTCATGTTATTTAATATCTGAACTTACCTATAATCATTTCTGCAACATTTATCAGTACAGGAGCATATCTTGCATCAGTCACATTTCTGCAAATGTAATTAATAGCCAAATGTTAAACTTCATATAATGTTCATTTTTTTCACTTTTAATGACCTATAGGAGAAAGAAAGAGGAAACGTGGTTCTTCCTTATCAGGAAAAACCATCCAAGACACATCATGGTTAGGAGCTTTTCTCCACCTAGCACCAGTCCCCTGGAACCAACCTCCCCCATGATTATAGCCTGGGGTCAAGATGTTATCTATGAAGCTGGTTTAAGTATTAATTCTTCATGCAAAGTAATAATTTCTAATAATTGTTTAAATGTTATGGGTTACTCAGGCTACTGAGATTCTGTATTTTAGTTGTGATTTTAAATTAGATTGTAGTGCATTATTGTATTAAATTCTTGATGTTATATTGTCTTATTTTGTACTAGGGGCACATAAAACAGTATTACTATGAACCAAGTATTCAAAAGAATTCAAAATTAAAACTAATTATGTATATTTTGAAAATACGCTTGAAATCAAAATATCTATACTGTTTGAGAGTTGTAATGCATAAAGCTGAAACTAACTTGAAACAGAAAAATAATTGGTTTTCATGAAGTCATCAGGTAGCCTTCTTCAGATTTAGAACTGTCAGTTTTTCAAGGTAGGCCAAGTCAGGAAACAGACTCCACAAAGACTACTGGAACTTTACTTTATTGTTGCAGGACATAACAACAGAATCTTGAAAGCCTGACAGAGATTCTCTTTCCCTCTTCTTATACCAAAGAGAATCAAGGTGGAGCAATCTTGAGTTTCTTTCTCATTCCCTCCTCCCTTCCTGGGCTAAGTTAGTCATTCAGTAAATGGTTACTGAATACCATCTTCATACTCCTCTACAAGAACAGATGTTGTGTAGTTCAGGAAAGGATGGTACACAGACCAAACAAGTCAGAGGCAATGGAGGATGGGAATAGAATTTGCTATTTTTTTTTACTCCTCTCCAGTCCTTCTTAATGCAATTTAATGACAGGGTGTCATCCTCCAACTTGGCTTTTCAAAAAATTCAGCCGCCTTCCACAACAACAGCTATAGAGCAGGACCATCCACAGAGAAACTGGCCAACTGGAAAAACAGAGAGGACTGGAGCATTTTTCAACACAAGCAGCATGAGAGGAGGATGAAAAGAGGGGGGGGGGGAAGCCAAGCCAAAAATAGGAAATTCTTTTGCACAGGAAGTGGCTAGGTTGTGTCATAGCCAGGCAACATATAAAGGCACCTAAGGAAAAGCTCAGCATATACCGGAAGAATATTTCAAAGTAATAATGATCAAGACTATAAAAGCACAACAAGTCTACAAGTTGACAAACAATTGTAACATCTAGAATTTAGCACAGGAGCATTTGAGTTTATGTTAAGACAAAAATACCATAAATATCCACACTGTATCACATTATTAATGATGAAAGAACACACCATTGCAAAGAAAACCCTCCAGATCCAATTCCCATGAAGGAAGGCTAAATGTCAATGTAATTTGGATTAAAATTTCATGGAGGGCAGCCTGAGATCTGAGAAAGAATCCAAGACAGAAATAGGAAGCCCAAGGTGAGGAGATTGAGTAAAGCGTGCCAGGTGGACAACAGAGACAACATGGTTCTTAAAGAATGGCTGGAGAATGACCCTTAGAAAAAGGACAGAGAAACAAGAAAAGGCTAACAGAAGGCTCCGATGGTCTCCACAGAAGCTAAAATCAGGAAAAGCTGCATACAAGAAGGAAAGTGGTCACAGAACAAAAGCTAGCTGTAGATGAAAAACAGAAATAAAATCCTTCTGGATGTATTCAATGAAAGGAAGTACAGTGGAACCTCGGGTTACGAATTTAATTCATTCCGTGACTCTGGTCGCACCCCGAATTGGTTGCAACCCGAAGGAAATTTCCCCATAAGGTTCAATGTAATTACCGTTAATCCGTTCTGGCGTGGAGGACAGGGAGGCGGCTATTGCTTGGAGGGAGAGTCCCCCTCCCTATGATGTGTCAGGGGTGGAAAATGGCCGCGGACCACGTGTCAGGGGCGGAAAATGGCCACGGACCACGTGTCAGGGGTGGAAAAATGGCCGTGGACCACGTGTCGGGCGGGAAAATGGCTGCGGACCATGTCAGGGGCGGGAAAATGGCCGCGTATCCTGCTCGTACCCCGAGGCGGAGTTCACAAATCGAGGTAAATTTTTGCTGGTCGTAACCCGAAAAGTTCGTTAACAGAGGCATTCGTAACCCGAGGTACCACTGTACAGTAACAACTAAAGCAAAACTGGAAATCAGTACATACAGCATATATAATTAAATGCCAGTTGTAGTTAATGCTGTAGCATTGTGATATGGTGATCCTAAAGAAGCCACAGACAGAGAAAAATTACAGGAGAAGGAAATGTATATAATGTGTTGATTTTAAACTAAGCAATCAATTATTTATAAATAAAAGCTAATATTAATATTCCTATGGCCCTCTAAACACAGCTTTCACATTCTGGCCTTTTTCCATTCCCATCTGATCTAATAAAACTCATCCAAACTTTAAAAAAACGTATTTGAAAACCCCATCATTCTAAAAGTAGAATACCTTCGGCAATTTATCCCAATTTGGATTACTATAGTTGGCTCTGACAACTAAGTCCCGGTAATCACCTTATTAAGAAAGAAAGGAGGACACTGAGCTGCTTTTCATCCCGCCCAGCAAGTGCATTTTTCAGTGTTCCTCTGCGGCTTAATTCTTGCATGACAGCAACTGTAACTTCTGGTGGATTCTTTTTTTCAGGACCCTAGAAGTAGAAAGCATTCAAGAGAACACCTTTACAATAAAATGTTCTCAGGTATTTAAACAACTCAAACGTCTTCAACTCATACAGAAAAATGAGCTGATTCAAAATGGAACCGTTTACATTTAAAAGCCATTCATGGAGCAGTTTGTTGCAATCTTGTCCAGATCCTGTGCCAAGGACATCACATCTGTTAAGGGTCTTGACTGCAAGGAGCTGCTCAAGGATCATTAATGAAACACTTTTTATTTTCCAAACCAACCTGAGACTGTTTCTGGCAAATGCCCCCCCACCCCCCACCCCAGTTTACAGGAGTAGCAGATTACATAGCTATTGGCTGGATGCAGGCATCATGCTAATTCATAGTTATTTCTGGGCCAAGGTAATCTTTATATTTAGCTTTCTTATATGAATAAATTATATTTCAAAAAATGGCTCACCCCACTTTTACATTTAATGATGAAAAGCAGATAAAATTTCCTGCAACTAAATGTGAAAAGCACATAAAAATATTTTAGTTCCACTTTTCCTTAAAAATTCTTACATACAGATATAAGAACCTGAACTGGACAGAGGCCCCAGGTCAGCAGCAGAGTATATGTTTTGCACACAAGTGGTCCCTGATTCAAAATCTAGCTTCTCCAGGAGGGAAAGGCACCAATATGAAATCCTACAGAGCACTTGCTAACCTGAATGGGGAAACCACTTAACTGTCTGACTCCAACCTATCCAATTTTGGCCCACGTGGCCTCAAGTGAGTCTCCTTCTTTCATCAAACCACCTTCTCCTCCCTGGCATAATCTCTGTGTGATCTGTCTTCAGGTTTTAGCCACCCATCACTGTACCCAGGTAGAAAACACATGAGATGAGAATCATGTCCATGTTTCACCACTTTGTTTCCTCCTACAGACAAAAGTATTCCATGCAGGGGAAGGTGGGAAAAGATGGCTCCCAACTTTGCTCTCTACCAACGGCCTTTGTCCATGCAAGAGATGGAAACAATGGTTCTCATCTCCTTCCAAATGCAGAAGTGATACTCTGTGTGATGGGGCTTTTGAGGGAGAACTTCACCTGCCACCTTCCAATCTGCAAGAATAGTGGGGAACTGAATCTAGTCCCCAGGCCAGGCTCTGTTCCCCGCCCACAATGTGGAGTAAAAGTTGCTCTGATGCAAATTTTTCAGAAATACTGATAGCAGAGGGAAAAGTGTTTATTTTCCTCCAGAAGATATAAATCAAATTTCCAAAATTTGAAAACCTGAAATGCTTTTAGCAACATCTTTTACCAATCTAAAATCACTTTGATACTTTAAGAATGTAAAATGTAAAACAGCAGTAAGAGAACGTTTGTTAACCTTAGGACTATCTGTAATCCTGCAGTACTGTGACCTACACTATGATCAGAGCTTTGTAAAACTCTGTTAACATATAAAAAGAGTTAAACAACACTCAAAACAATGTCATGTCTTTATATTTTCCTAGTCCTTCATGTTTCTTCATCTAGAGTCTACAGAAGAATTCTCTAATAACTTTTCACAATAAATGTTTAGTATTTCCCACTATTAACAATAGTACCAAAGTTACTGCATATATAGTAGAAGGCTTGTGTTTATGAAAATATTGATCAGATTCATTGCAGAGAATTTAAAAGTAAAACAGATGATTCAAGTAGTGTCATCTTACTTGAAGCACTGCATCCAGAGCCTTGGAAACCTGGAAACTTCGCAGGAACTTGTCATATTTCTTCAAATAGTTCTTTACAGGCTTGCTGACAAATATATCTTCCTAATGATGGAAAAAGAGTCAGAGAACAGACAACGATATATGGTAAGTGGCACAAAGAATTATTCCTATTTTAGCTTAATTGTTTTCTTGTTTTATTTTATTTCTTCTGCCAAGAAGAATTTAGAACCAGATACAGTTTGTTCTTATCAAGATTCTCTTTTATCCAGGTTCACTGCTTCATATACCTGCATCATGGAAAAAACAGGGTACTGATTTCCAGGCTCTCACCAGATTAGATAATCTTAGGTGGTGATCTTAAACATTATCACTGGAACCCAGAATACCTTCTGGACCATCTCCCATAACACCCTGCCCAGCCCATACAAATGAGTGGAAACGTTCTTCTCTGTGTCCCAGCAATGGCAGAGCTCCTTCAGGGGAGCCAAGAGAAAAGGCATCCTCAGCAACCATAAGTAAACTTTGGAATTTCCTACCTGGCACCTTCTCTGGTGGGAACCTCTCTACAGGCTTTTCTAAGCATTTCAAATAATCACGCTTTTGTGTCATTTAATTCTTCACTGATTTAAATTGTCATCTATGCATTACAAGGCCAGGAAGGTTATAATTTTTATATAAGAAAACAGATCCTTTTATATGATAAAACAGATCTAATTAACTCAATGAGACATAGCCTCAGTAGACAACAGACTGCTCTGTCTGTAGGCCCTCCAAACTCTGTTCACTTAGCTTTGAACAAATATGGTTATAATTTGATTTCTTCTATGACCAAGTTTGCCACCTGCCACTTCTGCATTTTAAATGCTGAAGTTCAATATCCAGTTAACCAGAAGCACCTTTGTTTAATTAAGGTTTTTTTAAAATCTGTTTACCCTAGCTTAGCTTTTCCAACCTGGTTGAAAACATCTAGTGCAGTGGAAACATCCAGTGAAATGTAGCCCAATTAATTACCCCACACATCTTTGTTCTTCAGTTCCCACATATGCCATTCACTAACAAAAAATAGGGCTTTCTCTGAGCATCTTCTTCTGCATACCTGCTTTGGCAGATAGTTTCTTCCTTTCACAAAGGTTCGGTATGCAGGCCTTCTCCTATGAAAAACCTCTTTTTCTCCTTCATGCTTCCGATGTTTAACATTCAATATGCCATTTGTCATGCCTACAACTAGAGCTTCATCCTCAGGCTAAAAAGGAAAACAAGGTTGGCTTAATCCATATATTTAGTTCCAAGATATTAATTTTATGAAAAGATTGCATCACAGAGAAACCAGCTTCTAATATAACATATGAAGAATCATGTTACAATGCCAAACTGGAAGATTTTGATCAAATAAAACTATTTCAAGTTATCAGGCTTATGAAGTTAAACCCAATCCATTTTTCTAGCCCTACTGCCCTATCCATTTATTAAGAATTCCATTGTGTTCAATGGGGCTTACACCTCAGTAAGTCCCTTTCATTTGCTCTGTTCAGCTATTCATGCACGTACTTAAAAGCAAGTCAGTTCAAAGTAGCTAACTCCTTAAACAACCTCCAAAATGCAGTGAATTCCCTTATCTTTGGCCCATGATCCAAAACAAGAAGTTTAATTAATAAAAAATGAGGCCACATTCTTGTTAGAGCCCTTTTCTAAAACATTCCTCATGTCCTTCCATACCTGTGCTGCAACAAACTAATGTGGTTAAAGATTTTAAATTTATGTAATCTTTCCTAACTGATATTCTCCAGTTACGCTGGACTACATTTCCCGAATTTCCAGACAGCCTGGATATTGATCATGTTGTCTAGAAATCAGGAATTATAGTCCAATGCATTTGGAGGCATCATGTTGAGGGAGACAGTACACAGACCAACATGGTGTGATAGCAGTACAGTATTATTTCATGACATACAGCTACACTTTTTTTTAAAAAGCAGACTTAATAATCTGCCTAAAGCAGCCGTAGATGGCCAGAAGTACTCAAAGGTCAGCCTAGAGAACACATATTCCAGGCAACATTATTTGGCTGTTGCCAGGTCAACAAAGCATGTCACAATTGTTGTGGGGCCACCCTATGGAACAGCCTCCCCACTGAGGTTCAGATGGCCCCAACCTTATTGGCCTTTCAAGAGGCCTTAAAAATATGGCTCTCCCCTCAGGCTTTGGGGCCAGGATATTAGTGGAGCCTGGTTTGTAGGTTTGTGCTGTACTGATTAAGGAGTTGAGTAGTTTTAGCTGGTGACTTTTATTGTTATTTTTATATGCATGTTTTTGCTTTTATTTCTTTATTAGCCACCCAATTACTTGATTTATATGGGCAGCCATATAGATTTGCAGAATAAATAAAGTTGAAAAGCATGACATTTGCACAACTGCCTTCTTTAACAAGATCCATTTTTATAAATGTTTTTGTATCCAGCAGGTTATATTGAAAAACTTAGACTGACAAAATCTTTTCACTGACAAAATCTGATGGCCTACAAAATAAAAGAATGGCAGGGTTCACACATTATGTTAAACCAAAAGCAAACCAAACACATTTGGCTTAGAACAATACGCAGATCCAACTGGTCGTTATCTGTACACCCACCAGAAGATTTATTATACCACTTACAGCTAATGCAAGACTGAGAATTGATGCTTCATAGTTAAAGCTGTGGACTACTTTGTAGGAAGTTGTGCTGTAAATCTTCACATGCCTACAAAAGAAAATGCCCATACCATATAGTGAGCCTTTGCTGTAATTTATAAGTATTTTATAAAATAAAATAGATTACACAATGTTGTTGATAGCATGTCATTTGATCAGAAGTGGCAATCCTTAACTGTGCATGTGTGCGATTGCAGGGAAGCCACAGAAAGCGGGCGTGGGATGCATGCATGTGTGCAATCGCAGGGAGGCTGTGGAAGAGGGTGTGGGGTACGTGAGTGCATGTGTGCAATTGCAGGGAGGCCAAGGAAAGAGGGCGCGGGATACTTGTGTGCGTGTGTGTGCTATCGCAGGGAGGCCTCAGGTGCTTGTCCTTGCACCTACTCTTCCCACTGCTCCAGCAGGTAAGAGAAACTTTTTTTCTTTTCTAACTTTTTGGCTGCAGTGCAAGCAACCTCACTTACTTAAGGGTCTAACAAGCAACTAGGTGCAAGGACAAGCACCTGAGGCCTCCCTGCGATAGCACACACACGCACACAAGTATCCCGCGCCCTCTTTCCTTGGCCTCCCTGCAATTGCACACATGCACTCACGTACCCCACACCCTCTTCCACAGCCTCCCTGCGATTGCACACATGCATGCACCCCACGCCCGCTTTCTGTGGCTTCCCTGCAATCGCACACATGCACATACCCTGTGCCCTCCTTCCACAGCCTCCCTGTGATTGTATGCACCCTGCACCCTCTTTCCTTGACCTCCCTGCACTAGCACACATGCGCCCTCATTCCCAGGCCTTTCTGAGCTTGCACCGCACTAAGCACCTCCTCCCCCAACTATTGCCATCACTAAGCAATGCAGTCACGTGATGTCGCGCTTTATGATCACATTGCTTAGCAACTGCAATCCCAGTTCCAATTGCAGTCGTAACTCAAGGACTACCTGTATTTGGTTCTGCTTCATGGGACAGCAGGAAGAGCAATCCAGCTAAGGATAACCTCTGTTAGAAAATTTAAGTGACCTGGTAAGAATTTATAGCTGGATCTACTCTCAGGTTGATTCATTTTAACAGAATTGCAAGATATAGGTAATAAATATACGACTGACAAGTAAGCAAACAAAAACCAATAAGAAAAGTACTAGACTGGATCTAGAGTTTGGTTTCATGCAAAGGAGCATTTCTTAAAAGAATTCTGCTCAGAACGCCATGGCGTATGGGAAGAGCAGATAATTCAGTTTCTTCTTGCAATTCCTAGCATCACCTCCAACTGTCCCAAAGGACCCAGCAGCCCACCAAAGCCAGTTTTTAGGGGACCTTGGGTACGTGAAGAGGAAGGGAGGGTCAGACAACATACTACCATTTCTATCTTCTCTTCTAAATTATGGAGGGCCAAGTCTGAATTCAAGCAAGGGGCAATGACCTACAGCTCTGCATCAAAAGTATTCAGTGGGAAACCAAAGAAATAAGTGCACTAAACTTTGGAGAGTTTGAATGTACCTGAAACAACCCCTGACATTCCCAATATTCCCAGCCAAACACTGAAGAATAGCCCCAGACTTTTTACATCATGCCATGACATCACCAGCCCCTCAGGAATTCTGATGAAAAATATTTTCAAAAGTTGCCTCAAGTTGTAAAAGTGATACCCATCACTGATTTATGCAATTACCATACAGACAGCTCTGCTTATAGTTTTAACTCTATGCATCCCTTTCTAAGAACGAGTCTCTTTGCTCATGCATATGAATAACATTGTCATACTTCTTTTAAGCTAATGGAAAGACAGCAATCCATTGATGGCACTGAAACCACATCATTAGACCTCTAGCCCTGATTCTGGGAGTCAGTAGGCATCATCCAGACTTGCAAGTTTCACCTTTCTCTTCATACTCTTGGTATTCTGGGAATGCTGTTAAGCTGTATTCCCAGTTTCCTATTTTGCAGTTGAATATACTATTCATTGCACAGAACTATTCGTTAACAGGGCATAAAAAGTTTGAAAGAAAACACTGAAAAATACAAACCGGTCTAGGGAGCCTGAAAGCAGCCTCTGACCAGAGCTGCTCAGACACAAACAGGTTACAGTTTTATGGTGATTTCTCAAGGACACTAACAACTGGCCTCCTTTAAGGATATCCCAGATTTTAATGTAGCGACCACCTGCAAAGTTTAAAAAAATAGTATGTTTGTACAGTACATACATTTTTCTTCAGAAGGCAATTTCCATAGTCTGCTTCTCTTCCCATTCTATTAATCACCTTTTTCTTTACTGACAAAATGGCTTCTAATGGATTTCACTTGAAGTGGGATGAAGGAAACCAGAATATAACTTAGAAAAGGCTCACAAATGCCACCACCCATTAATCCAACTGCAGGTCACTACAGCTTACATTACAGCTTACATCCTTCCCCAGCCCATGCTTGTGTAATGCAAATAAAAAAGGCAACTGAGAAACAGAGTTTTTGCATATGGGAATAAATACAGGATGTTTTGCTGTAAATAGGATGGGAAAGAGAGATGGAGAAAACTGCTGATTGAATGAAATACCTGCTGTCACAAGAAGACCTTCAGAAGGAAACAGATTAACACTCTCAACCGGCTGCCCGTGTTCTATCCTCATGATGCTTTTGTCTGTCCGTGTATCAAATACTTTTACTGTATGGTCATAGGAACCTAGAATGTATCCCAGAAGAAGAAAGGATTTAGCAGTTCACAACATATGAAGGAACAGCATATGACTGTAAGTGCTTTTGTTCAGACCTAAAACACAATCTAACATGGGGGGGGGTAGGTTTGCTGGCTTTTTATGTGTACCAGCTTGTCCTACTTGTCTTGATCAGGATTGTTGTAATTTAGGTGCCTGTTTCTAATTGTCCAATGTGGAAAACTGATAAAATGATTACTGGTTTGGTAATTAAATATTTGTAAGAAGAAAACCAACCTCAGCAATAATCAAGATCCCAATGTAAGAGTATCTTATAATCTGAAGTCAGATATCCCATCTAAGGATTTCATCTTCTGATTCCAAAATGTCTTGGCTACAGAATTTTGAATTAGCAAACTACCATTATAATTAAGTCATTCTTACAAAATCAAAAAAGAAATGAAATGTAAAGCGGAAAAACAACCTGAATCAGGAAAATCAATAAATTTGAACATAAATAACTAGGAAATTTATAACTAGGAAAATATTGTGACAGTAGAGAAATGAAAAGATCATTCAGGAAGTCATTTTGTCACCAGTAAATATAAGGTAAATCACAAACCTGTTACAAAAAGATCTGCATTGAGTTTACTAGTACAGCCACATCTTACATAGTCTGTGTGCTCTTTGTAGCATGCTATTTCCGATGAGGTTGAAACATCCCAGACCCGTGACGTGTAATCATCTGCTCCAGACATTATTCGGTACTTATCAGACAGAAATCCTACAACATGTACTGCTCTACAAGCCACAACACCAAAAACAGTGAATAAATATAAAGCCATCTCAATTTTTGCTATAATTAAGATGATGTACCTTTCATAGCATGAAACACTGGGATATGTATATTCTATTGTTTCAGAGTATTAACACTGTTTTCTGAATTACTTGAAGATTATCTGAGTTACCTGAAGATCATCTGAGATCATCTCCATCAGTTTAAAAAATAAACACAAGACAATATATTAAAGATCTATGAAAATAATCTTTATAAATAGGGAAAAACCAGTCCACCCAATTCACATGGAGAAACAAAGAAATTGGCTGGGTTCACCCATCACAGTAAACAATAATGGTCCAGTTGTTATGGGTTTAGCATGATGTGCTAAACCAGGATATTATTGGCTGCTTATAGGCCACTAAGAGTCAATTCTGATTCAAGCAGCCTATAAGCACTACAAATAAATAACTAAACAAAAAACCAAATAAACCTTTATTAGCAAATAAAATTTACTCAGTAATTAATATTTTAAAATTCTTTATTATGCATAAAAACAGACACGCTCTAGCCACATTTTTAAAACACACAATTATGAAAGTTCTGCTTAGACCAATAGTCAAACATTTCCAGACTGTTAATGTTTTCAGTAACATTAATTAAAAGTAAAATTAATAATCAATTTATTAATAACTTTTCCTTAATTTTTCAGTACTCAAAAATTTGAAGGTAAAAAGGATTCCAAGCAGCAAGTTTTCTGTCACAATCGAACAGACAATTCTGTATAAAATGCCAAAAGTCTGCACTTTACATCATGATTGCATACAAAGCACTTTTTAAATAATGTACTGTGACTAATGATATTATAGAGTATAGACCCAATAATTGATAAAACAATGACAACTTATTACTTGTAAACATTATCTTTACAACGTAATTAACACATCTGTTGATTAACTGAGAAAATGGATGCTTCAAAACATCTTTTCTTACATCTGAAATCACAACTACTCCAAAGTACACTTGTAGATTGAAGCAATCAGGCAACAAATCAAATATAGTTATGTTCTCATACTTACTTAGTGTGGCCTTCGAATTGCCTTAATGGTGCTCGCCCAGCAATGTCAAAGATGCGAACGCTACCCTCTTCACTGCCAGCAACAAGCAGTTTCCCATCCTCTCGATATGTAGCACAATAAGCTACATCTTTGAAGCGAGAAAATGTTTTGATTGGCTCTTGCGAATATCGTCCATAAATGTGAATCTAAAACAACATGTAATGTACACATCTTCATACTGAATGACGCTGGAAACAGCCAAAAGCTTTGCTGCTTGTAGCCACATTCATGCAAGAACCATCCTCCACATGGCTATTCCAATGTCAATAACAACCCTGACCTTCATTGTACAGCCACTACTGTGGCCTCTGTGGCCAATGTGAAATGGCCAAAAAGTAGCTCTAGTTTGCAGCAATGCTTTTTTTAAAATTTAATAAATTTATGTTTAACAACCTCCCATGATGCTCTTTATTTTCTTCATTTTTGACTCACTATATACCTTTGCAGCAAAGCATGAAAAGGGTTCCTTGTTCTGGCCTTTGGACTAATGAACTTGTCATACGGCATCATGATTTTGAGTTTGAGACCTCCGATCTATAGAGTATCTCTTCTCTGCAGAACCAGTTCTCTCTCAGATATATCTAGAGCAGGGTTTCTCAACCTTGGCAGCTTTAAGACGTGTGGACTTCAACTCCCAGAATTCCCCAGCCAGAGTTGAAGTCCACACGTCCTAAAGCTGCCAAGGTTGAGAAACCCTGCTCTAGAAGCTCACATTTATTGATAAACCATTGTTTGGTATCACAAAGATAAGCACAGGGATCCTGAGCATCACATGTTCCCTCTCCCTAGGTAGCCTAAAAAGAAGCCTGGAATGTTTATTTTCCTTCTTGATTAACCTAGTTTGTTATGACTTATGAATTCATTGAATAACCACTAATTCAGCTTTCAACTGTCTACAAAACTTTCCCCTGGAACAAAACTTCAGCAAGATTAACCAATTTAGAGTTTTAACATGGTTACACCAGAAGGAAAAGAGGACTGTGTGAGCTTAAGGCCCCTGAAGCTCATTGTTACTGTATAGAAGTCTGGCTGGAGGGTGATCAGTTAGTCCCTTAAGGGGGAGGAAACTATTATTTCCCCCCCCCATCCATAGATCTCTCAGCTCTCTCAGAGAGGCTGAGGATGATTTTACCACCTCTGAGGAAATGAACTGAGTGAACATCTGCTGCCTCTACTACAGCTGTTGAAAATGGCCCAGGGAAGGGAAAGATATGCAGGAGGGGATGGAGGACAGACATGCCTCTAATGAGGCAGCTGCTTGAAAGATGAAGCTCTGAGAATGGTGGTTCCAACTTTCTGATAACTCTGTGATGCAGCCAGGAAGAATGAGGGTCTTCCTAAGCCTTCAGAGGACCTGACAATAATGAAAAATAAAATAAAAACATAAAAAGAGCAGAAAATCAAGATGAGCTGGGAGCTCGTGCAGAGACCTGCGTATCAGAGAGAGAAAGATTAAAGAACTTAGAGGTAGCTCTCTGGTGACCTAGTGGCTACAGAAGAAAATTCTTTGCTACTGTGGCTAAAGTGAGTGGAAGGAGCAACCCAACTAAAAATACCCACCAGGAAAAAAAAAGATGATAAAAGCCCTTTGCATACAACAGAACTGAATTGTCTATGCATTGTTTTGCCTGTTCCAGCACTTGGACACATTTGTTCTACTGCAGTCAAAATAGGATGGTACAGCAAACAAATTAATAGAGATTCACTATAATATAAAATAAAACTAGACTGTGAAAAAAATGTAGATAATTTAAATAAAAAAATTGTAACTTACGCCTTACCCTCGATGAGGCTGTGACAGCATAATTGTATGGAGGAACTGGAGAAAAGTCTATATTGTTCACTGCACCAAACTCCTTTATCTGAATGGGAGTCTGAAAAAAGGTAGCACAATGTTAAACATATTTAATTTTTAAGACAATGTCATTAGAAAAATATTTACAGAAGACCAAAGAGAAAAGTGACAAAATCTTTTTTAAGTTTAAAAAAACAAAACACTTTTATTCTCAGCATTGCAACACCATAAATTGTAACAGGGTACATGTACAGTGAAACCTCATTTTAACAGACCATTTGGGGGGAACGGATGTTAATTACTCCCAAATTCCATAAAATAAGAAAGTAGGTCCTCATGGTGATTTATTTCATTTGTGTAACATCTTTATTATGTAAATTTACATTACATAAATATAATTTGCATAATTGCTGTAGTTTTGTAAAATGTAGGTTAAATTACTGTAAATTCAACTGCCTCATCCAGATTACTCTGTATGCAGCCGACTTGTCTGGCACTTATGGAGAATGTTTGGATGGAATCTGATCCATTGAATCTAAAGTCAGCTAAACTGGGGATCGATTAAATCAAGGTTCACTCACGGATGGGAGAGTGCACAAGTCATATACGAATTTTGCATTTTTTTTCTTTTTTCAATTAAAAAAAAAAGCAAATCAGGTAAGATTTACAAAAAATTGACTATATCAGTTTCAATTCCTATAATTAACTATGTGTTATTACCTTATAATTCTTCCAGTACAAAGTATCCTTTGTAATTTTCTCTCCAAGCTTTGGAAATGTCTGAACTATTACAGGTTTGTAATTTGCCATTATTTCTTAACTGAAATTTCTTCCAGTAGCGGAAAATAATCTTCCACCTGTAAACTTCATAAGACTAGAATAATCGTCTAGATGCAACCTTTTAAAATAAAAAGCAAATAGGTTTGTTTAAAATGGAGAAACAGGTAAGGATACAATTCTCCCATCTTCTTTTATTTAAAATATAAGTATGTAGAACAAATATTAGAATTCAAATTACTGCTCAAGACTAACCTGCTTCACTCATCTTGACAAATGGGTGGCAAAATCCCATAATGATCTACAATGCATTTGTTACACTTCATCTAAAACAACTATTTTATTTCCCCTTTCCATTCAGTGTTTAATATCTAAAATGAAAAATCGGCCCAAAACCTTCTAAACCAACTGAAGATTTGTATGTCTCCTTGAAGCCAATAGTTACAGGCTCTGAACAGGTGTATGAGCAGAATTCTCAATCAATGTCAACTATCACACCCTTGGCAAACTACAAATGACAGCTGATAGCTGATTCAGAGATACATTCCCGACTTCATAAACCGTGTTTATGACAATAAAGGGTATGTTCAGTTCCGACCAGAAGATCCCGATTTGCCATTTTAAAATGAAAGAAACCAGATTGGTGACAGACAAAAGGGAGCACTTTTTCTTGCTGCAAAGTAGCTACTGCCTGAACTCAGTGATACCAGGTGTGCCAGTGGCGCTGCTTTCAGAATTCACTTGAAGGTTTTCCAGGACCATCTGCCTCCCTGTTAACAATGCAGGCAGGCAAGCAGGTGTTAATCTAATCTAACCTAACCTAATGTAATCCTCCTGTAGCATTTCCTGGAAGGGAGACGACATGATGGGGAAAGCAGCGGCTCTTCCTTGTCTGCCTGCCCGACACTAAAACGCTACAGTCCACCGACTGGGGAGAAGAAGAGGAGTTGGGGCTAAAAACGCAAGAGCTAAACCAGGAGAAGGAAACCATTCCGTTTCCAGAAGCGGGGGGCCGTTCGCCTCTCCAGGAGTCCCCCCATGGTTAGCTCGCGGTTACCTGGACCTCCGGGTCTTCTCACTCACGCTGCCTCCAAGGGAGCCGCCATCGCAGCGCAGAACGCTACGGCTCAGCGCCTACGTCATCACATCGCGCCTCATCCCGAACTTCGGCGCTGGCCCTGGTGAGGGCGGGTGCTTTTCTCATTCGCGGCGGCTCTCGCTTCCGCTTCCGCTTCCGCCTCCCATTTCATTCCGCCAGATGGGGGCAGAATAAGCTAGAGGGAAGTCACTTTGCGATTCCCGCCTACCCTCGACAGACCTTTGCCTCAGGGGTTCCGTTGCTCTAAATTTATGGTGGCCTTTTCTCCATTCTTCTTATTCCTATGCTTATACAAGAGGGTAGAAGAGGTTGTGGAGACTAGGCAGAGTGGCCTCTGTCTCGGGGCTGGCTGGGTGCCTGCAATCCTCCAGGGGACCACGAGAGGGTAGTAAGGAAACAGATAAATCTAGTATCTGCCGCCGTGTACTGCCCTCTCGTGGTCTTCTGGAGGCTTGCAGCCCAGTTCAGGTAGCCGTAGCAACAGGGCCGCCCCTGCATTTCCGAGTCTTCCGTGTGCTTCAGCGGAAGTGACGTCATGGAACGGAATAACAACAGCCGCAGTTTGGTTGACAATGTGAGGAATGAATCGGGGCTACGCGACTGAAAGATGCCGAGGGGGAAGAGGAGGAACTCGGCGGCCTGTGGAAGTCAAGTGGGAGAGGTGACGCACAGCAGCCTCTGAGCCATAGTGGAAATCGCTAGTGCCGAAGATTTAGACCGGAGAGACCCGGGTTGGCTTAGATAGGGGTCTGCGAACGTGAGAAGAGCTGGGCTTGGGTCAGACCAAAAGCCTTTCGGGTCCAGCAGGTTGTTTCTTCTGCAGCTCGCTGGACGCTGGTTCTGGAGGTGAGGCATCCTTACGGAGGCGTCATTTGAAAATAAATAAAAATAGAGCCGCCCAGAGTCACCCATTGGGGGAGATGGGCGGCATACAAATTTGAAAATAAAATAAATAAATAAAATTTTAGTTTCTGTGAACTTGTTTCATCTCTAGGGCATTTAAATTGGTTGTCATTGCCATATCATGTGGCAACAAAACCATAAGTTAGCTGTGTCCTATAGAAAGAAATACTGGTTTCATGTTTCAGTTCATAGGCAACCTTCCTGAATAAAAGAAAACGCTATGAGATGCCTTCGCTTATAAATTCATGGTAGAAAGGTGGAACTTAGTTCTTTATCTAAATTAAAATGTCACGTTCAGGACTGCATTAGCCCTTTATACTGCATATAGTGAAACCTGTGCAAAGTTTGCAGTGAAACTGGCAAAGGGAAGTCCCCAAATACCCTACCATGGATGCTTGATGTGTAGCTCTATGTGAGATCATCAATCATTGTTTATGAAAAGAGGTCCTTCTCAATTTCTAAGACTTCTCCTATCTGGTGCTGATTGCCCTGTAACGTAGTAAAAATCTGATTTGAGTAGAGTTTAATATAAACATTGTAGAGACCGTCTTGGGATTTTCCTTATCATACACAGAAGATGGAGAATATTCTGTACTAATCAAAATTAATTAGTTCATAATGGTGACTGTTATTTTTACTTTGCACAGTAAACTGAGTCAGTGCCACAATGTTCTAATTTACTGATATTTTGTTTCCAACTATAGATTATTAGAAATCTCAACCACTGACATTGAAGAAGAGAATACATCAAATACCTTAAGAAAGAGGTTACATAACTGAGATTCAGATCATGGAGTCTTCAACCAATCTAGATGTTGATGCCCAGCTAATTGTGGAAGATTGTGCTGGTACCTTTAGCCTGTCTCATATGCCAGATATTAAAGTTGAACACCACATTGAGTCCAGTGTGGAGGAAGGACCAGCTCAGAGTGTTGCCATGGGAATGAAATTCATTTTGCCCAATAGGTTTGATATGAATGTGTGTTCCCGATTTGTCAAGTCATTGAATGAAGAGGATAGCAAAAACATTCAAGATCAAGTGAACTCTGACCTTGAAGTGGCATCAGTATTATTTAAAGGTCAGTTTTTAAAAGTGTTTCTTTTCAGGGATAATGCTGCCAAAGCAAATGAACATATGGGTGCAATTGAACACTGTACATTTTTCTTATTTAAAGAATGGTCTTAAATTTGGTTTAACATTCCACTTTACCTGACCCAATATTTCTTCCCTGTTTTATTGCTGGTATTTGACACTGGCATTCTGCCATTTTTATATGTAAAGTGGTCTGAACTTTCCATGCTTATGAATCTACTCAATATTTGGTCTCAGACATATAAATAATAATTTAAGGATAAAAATAGAATAATTTCTTATTATAATGATTGGGTCAGTCCAATCCAAAATACTAAATAGGTTAATTTTATTTATTTATTTTATTTGTATGGCCGCCCATCTCATCAAGGGACTCCGGGCGGTGAATAAAATTTAAAAAATAAAAACAATTAAAATAATGCAAACATTAAAATACATAGCAGCTGAGAATAAAGCACCCATCATAATGACTAAATTAATCACGAAATGGGTCCCTGCACACACTTGGGACCCCAAGCCTGGGCACAGAACCAGGTCTTTAAGGACTTACAAAAAGCCAGCAGTGTCATGGCCATCCTGATCTCCAGAGGGAGAATGTTCCATAAGGCAGGTGCTACGGCAGAAAAGGCACCTCTTCTAGGCCCCGCCAACTGGTATTCCTTAGCCTGTGGGACCCGAAGCATGCCCATACTGCCTGACCGGATTGGACTGGTAGAAACAACTGGGGAGAGACAGTCCCTCAAGTAACCTGGTCTCAAGCCATGAAGGGCTTTAAAGGTGAAAACCAGCACCTTGAATTGCACCTGGAAGCACACTGGCAACCAATGCAGCTCACAGAGTAGAGATGTTACACACGCTGAATAACCAGCTCCGTTTATTACCCATGCTGCTGCATTCTGCACCAGTTGAAGCTTCCAAATGCTCTTCAAGAGCAGGCCCATGTAGAGTGCATTGCAGTGGTCCAAACAGGAGGTCATGAGGGCATGAGTGACAGCAGGGCCTCCTTGTCCAGGAACAGGCACAACCTGTGTGCAACCCAAAGGTGTGCAAAGGCCCTCCTAGCCACGGCTGCCACTTGCTCCTCAAGCAGGAGCCATGAGTCCAGGAAGACCCCCAGATTGCACACTGGGTCTGTCTGAAGCAATGCCACGTCATCCAAGACCAACGATGGAAAGTCCCCAGCAACAGATGGTCCAAACACCCAAAACCGCTCAGTCTTGCTTGGGTAGAGCTGAAGCCTGTTGCACCCCACCCAGGCCCCCACAGCGTCCAAACAGTCCAGAAAGGACATCCACAGCACCACTCAGGCAGCCTGGGGTGGAGCTATAAAGCTGGGTATCATCAGCATACTGGCAATACCTCACCCAAACTGTTGGATGACCTCACCCAGCAGCCTCATGTAGATGTTAAACAGGAGGGGAGAAAGAACCAAGCCCTGAGGCATCCCACAAAGTAGGGGGCATGAATTGGACCTCTCCCCTCCTATTAACACTGACTGGAACCTGCCCCTGAGGAAGGAGGAGAACCAACACAGCACTGTGCTGCCCACCCCCAACTCCCAGTTCAGAAGGATACCATGATTGGTAGTATCAAAATCAGCTGAGAGGTCAAGAAGAGCTAAGATTGATGCACTACCCCCATCCCGCTCCCACCAGAGGTCATCCAAGAGCATGATCAATGCCATCTCCATCCCATACCGTGGCCTGAATCCTGACTAAATGTTTTCTCCAATCAGGTAATTAAAATGTCATGACAAGCTAGCATTCAAAAATATTCTTATTAGGCTCAAACAAGCATATTATACATATTGCCTAAATACTCTCATTTGCCTTCAGATGCCAAATGTGGAAACTGAGTCCATGATTTATTTAGCATTTCACATAATTTGGACATGTTATCCTCCTAATTATGCAAAATCTTGAGCCAAGGATAAGCTCTGTCTTTTGATGCTGGTTTCTTAAGAACTGAATAAATATTATTATAAATTAGAAATTTATTCTACAATAAAATAGTGTTATATTACCACAGTATTCTGACAGCTGCTTTTTTTTACCTAGCTGAGTGCAATATCCACACTTCTCCTTCTCCTGGGATTCAAGTAAGACATGTCTATACCCCATCAACTACTAAGCATTTTTCACCTATCAAGCAGTCAACCACCTTAACTAACAAGCACAGAGGAAATGAAGTCTCTACAACACCTTTGCTTGTAAACTGTAAGTGTTCCTCTGTGGAAGGAATAAGTTTGGGCACAGTCCCAGAAATATCTTCTATTCATGCACATATACAGAAGCCCTCAAGAGCCTTCAGGCAGCTTTGGCTGCTTTGTACCACAGATCCAGAGAAGTGCTTTACTCATGAGAGATATCTTGTACAGCCATATTGCTTTATAACAATGAAAGATTATTGAAATGAAGCTCTCACTTCCTTAATACATGTTGTCTTTTTATCAGTTTCCAACCCCTGTGGCTGGTTTCATATATCATACTAAACCAAAATGTGGATGGGTGGGGTTAGTTAGGGTTCAGTGTGTGAACCTAAGTGGTTTATGCAGCAAAACAAACCATAACTTAGTACAGTATGTAGCATAAACCTAGCTTATGTGCCTGTGGTGTTCCTGGTTATTCACAGAATTTGGTTATTTACTGAATCGTTATATGGTTTTCTGCTGTTGCCTTTGCAGCTTTGTCTGTTCACCAGCTGGCAGCTCAGGGAGAAATGTTGTATTTAGCTACACGCATAGAACAAGGTAAGAATCGATTTCTGGGTTTTGTTTTGTTTTTTTGGCAGAGGTGATATGCTGCTAGGTGAGGTCTATACTGGAGCTCTTTTTTTAAGAGAGTTTCCATTTCTTCCTCACATTGTCCATTCTTTTTCTCCATTTACTTTGAAATACTTCCAAATCATATAGGTTTAATTAATCATGATGTCAAATCGTTTTATATCAGCATTGATACAAATATTGATACAACCAACAACTATGTATCAGCATTATAGAAACAAAAGATTTAAAAGCAGTATATAGACTTGAATTATGGGACTTCTATGCTCTTTCTTTGGGAAAATATATTTAGCAGCAAGCCTTTTCTCGTACTATAACATTGTTGTCCAAGGTATCCTGTAATTTTGGTGCATCATGTGATGTGGGCAAGGGAACATCCTCCTAATAAAGGAGTTTTGTTTCTATTGTACAAGCTTCTTCTAATGCCATCATTGTTCAGTTCTGACAGTATTCCCTATGATACTGCCTACACTGCAATGTCATCATAGATAATTTTGTTTGTTACCTTTGAGATAACCATTTGATGAATGTAGACAACTAATTATGAATGCTTTTTTAGAATATAAATAGTAATTCTTAATTTCACCAAGGAAATTCTTAGAATTTTTTGTGATATACAACTGCTGTAGGAATATATGGGAAAATATTTTTACGTAATTAAAACATAATTTATTTAAACTAAAAAAAAAACAGAAAAAGTTGTTTTAATATGTCAGACTGTCTGTGCAGCCCAGAGATGGCTGAATCTTGGGCCAAACATAGCTGCAGAGCATCTTGTGCAACTCCCAGAGTATTGTGAATGGGGTGCAGGTTTTGGCAGTAGCTTGGGTAATTTGGGGGCAGAATAAGTGGAAAGATAGTTGATCTGTATGTTTTGTTAAACAGAAAATGTAATCAACCATATGGATGAAGAAGGCTTTACTCCTCTAATGTGGGCTGCAGCTCATGGGCAAATTGCAGTAGTAGAATTTCTACTCCAAAATGTAAGTGAAAACTATTCTATTTTATACATGTCTAGTGATGCAGCAAATAGATATGTCTCTTTCCATCTTCAATGTAAATCTTCAAGTGAAATTTAAAGAAGTAGTATCAGTGCCAAGAGAAAACATAAAAATTGAGAAATGAGTATGCAAGTGTTGTGAATGTAGCTTGCATGCCAGACTTCAGACTCACAAGCCACATTCCCCATGAGTGAAAATTGTCTCCTTGTTAAGAACAGAACAAGATTTTCTGGCCTCTCCTGCTGGGTATAAAAAATATTTGGTCTGTTCAGAAGCCAGAAAGAAGTTTATAGAGAGAGTCTGGGTACAGAATGGCATTTCCATCTTCCTCAGCGGCCTATGATCAATTTTGGAATCTCCAAGCAGCTGGAGAAGTCCAGGAAATTGAATGAGAGGACCATTTGGTTCAGGAAACCTTCTGTTTCTGTAGAACTAGGTAAAACATATAAAAAGGAATTTGAACTAGGGATTTTTAAAAATTATTTTTGCTTTCTATTTTTCTTCATTTAGTACAAATTATGGAACTGGGTATTTAATTTCAGTGTTCATCCATATTTCAGGCTATGCAATGAAGATGGATTTTTTTTCTTTAGAATTTTCTGGTGATCTGTAATATTCTGAACCTCTCCTTATGATCTGTAATATTTTGTGCAGAGGATTCTTAATTTGTAGGAATCCACTGCTGCCTTGTGATCTGTCCAGAATGGTGTATTTTTTAAAAGATTTCTTTTGGATGAACTAATTTGCAAGCTGCTGTGTTACCATGGCCAGGGTTGTTCTTACCATGACAGAAGGTGGCAGCAGAAATTATCAAGCTGTTACCCCAAAACAGATGGTGGGATAAGAGTGTGAAGACCCAGAGGGCATCTGGGAAACAAGATTTAGAACCATCAGCCTTTTACCTTGTGGGCTTCAACCTCATTACAGCAAGTAGGCAATAGCAGTAGTGCTCAGAGTGATTTGATATAGCTGCTGAGAGATACAGGTTGCAGTTATAAATGATACTGCATTGGTCTCATATTATTTCTTGGAAGTATTTCTTCCATTTATAGAAATAGTTTCATGTCCAGATTGTTAATTCTCCCATTTCTACATTTCTATATATCTTATGTTGATACTTTCAACAGGAACAATAAAGAACCTTTTTTCCCAGAATGCACAGATGAGGCATTATCATACTAAATGATAGACTCATCAGTACTTAAAATATTGTTTCGCATTCATGTTCTAAAAGAGGGATGGTGGGAAATATAATGACTGAAGATATGTGATTATTATTTAGGAATGTAAAAGCTGTTATAAATAAAAACTGTTTGATGGGCCAGAATCAAGAAGTAATTGTTTTAAACTCCAACAGAGGTGGAATGTATGTATAAGAAGAAAGAGTGGCTCATTTGAACAAATTGTTCCATGGCACTTTAGAGATGCCGTGCTGATTTTAAAGAAGCAAGTGGCTATATAGTATAACGGTAGTTTGATCCTTGGACTTAGGAGAGTATTTGAGCCATGGGTTCCACACATGGATGATTCTGTTAATGAAAACAGTGCTGTTTTTCCTGACAGGGTGCAGACCCACAAATCTTGGGGAAAGGGCGAGAGAGTGCACTGTCATTAGCATGTAGTAAAGGGTATACAGACATTGTCAAGATGCTGCTTGATTGTGGAGTTGACGTAAATGAATATGACTGGGTAAGTCTCTCAATGGGAGTGCAGGTGCCTTAATATGTAACACTGAACTTGATATGCCTCTAGCAGAGCATAAAGAGTGAATGTTCTCTTTAGAAATTTCATTTCAATTTCTGTTCTTTATATGATACTCCTTGTTTCCTGAATAGTTGATATGGTAAATTGGATTGTATAAATGTATTTGGCTTTCTTTTCTTTGACTGTATAATTCAGGGTTCTGGCTCTTCATACCAATCAAAATGACCAAGATAACTTTCAAGGGAATTATGTTACTTAGGTGCCATCAAGTTAAGCTTGACACTGATGACTAGATAGATAAATGTCTGCCATTTTAATGCATTTCGCAGAATTCTTCTACAATATTTTTACAATCTATTTAATCTTGTCCATCCATCTTATCTGCTTCTTCCTCTTCTTTTTCCTTTAACCTTTAACCTTCCCAATTAATCTTGGAAAGGAATACCTACTGAGTCTGGTTTTTCTGCAATTTCTGCTGTCTGTCATCTTATAAAACCATAATAGTACCTTCTGGCCTGGTTTAATTCCTGAGCACTTTCTTGTAGTTGTTGTTCCAGGAATTGAGGGCACTGAGGGCAACCTGTGGCTCATAGTTCCTTCCCACACCCCATGTGGCCATGATGTGCCATTCCATCAATGACACCTGAGTGCTTCCTGCAGCATTCCGGTCAGCAGGCTGAGTCCAGCCACAAGGAAGCCACCCAGCTAGTGGGTTGAACTATCTGTGGATGCTTTGCCACTTTGCTCAAAAACTCGGTAGGAAGAGAAATTAAGAATTTGGTCTTTAGAAGCAACAATACATATATGTGCAGGCAAAAGCCTGGTTCACAAAAGAAAATCCACCTCTCTTTCTCTCTACTGCTCCCTCCCTCCTTTCCCAATTTCTGTTAGAAAAAAGGAGAACAGCGTTAACTTACATCTGTTTATATTCTTTAGAGAAGCTTGGCAGAATGGTAAACATCCTTCTTTCTTCCACCTTTTATGCACATGATTTGGATAAGGAAAAGTGGATTGGGACCATGTAATACACTTTGCTGATAAACTAAATTAAAATTTGGGGGCCAATTGCTTTATCATTCACCTGTGCAAAGGAATTGCGTTCTTTAAATTTTCTTTTTTTTTTTTTTTCAGAATGGTGGTACACCCTTGCTCTATGCTGTTCATGGGAATCATGTGAAATGTGTCAAAATACTCTTAGGTAAGTATTGTTAATATAAATTAAACCTGCAGTGGTCAAACTGTGTGCCGTGGCAGTGAACTCACAGGGGTGCTGCAGGGTATTTTGCTACATAATAAATAGAACTGAGAGTTCACTGCAGTGCCCTCGGGGCATTGTGAGCCAAGAAAGTTTGGGAACCTCTGGATTAAGCAATGAAGTTAAAAATGCATGTACATGCTACTGAATCAGTGCTTAGTATCATTTTGTTTTAAGTAGAACATGGTGCTGATCCAACCGTAGAAACTGATTCTGGATATAATTCCATGGATCTTGCTGTAGCCTTGGGCCATCGTAGTGGTGAGTATTCAAGCAGTTTTTAACAAACTGTTGCTGTTCTTTTTTCTATCAATTGCTTAGTTTAACCACTTAATAACTCAGATTTTGTTTATGAGCATACAAATGGGTATTTTAGAACCATATTCTGTTTAATCAGAACTCCCAAGTTTACTGCTGCTTCTTCAGCATTTACTATTTACAGAGCTTGCATAGCTATGCAAAGATAAATATTGTGTCTCCATTCCCCTGTCAAGATCAAAACCTTTTTATGTCTCCCCACTCATGTTGTAAATTGCTCTCTGCTTATTTTTTCTGTAAAAAAACAAAAGGGGGGGGACACTGAGAACTAAGCTTCCCTCTAATACAGGTTCTTTGTTGTAGTAGAGCATGATCAAGAGAAGATACAGTAGAACTCACTTTAATAAGCTGCAAAACCATCAGGTGTGTAGCTGTGTGAGGAGCACATATGTATTTGCGATGACACATTATACACAGACATGTATAATGTTGGATCCTACTGATGGTGCTTGTGTCACCATTGAGGTCAAGGCTTGGGAAGAGCCTTTACTCCTAACAGTGCACCCAAACAGCAATCCTTATTTTTTCCATATAGAAATGAAGGGTACCTTTCACTTATTATAAAAAAGTGAACGAGTAAAAAATCAATATCTTGTTGTATCAAGAATTTAAAATTTTTCCCAAGATCACTAACCACAGCCACTCAGAATTAAGTGGGTATAACTTGGTTCTTTTTCTTCACAAGTGTAGTCAGTTGTGTATTGGAAACTGATAGGTGCGTGCATAATATATATCAACTATTAACAAAATCTCAATGTAGCCTCCACATCTTTCAGTGTTTTTAGAAGAGCCCACCAGTTTAAAGAATTGAATACTAACTGTGTTTCCTCCCCATTTCAGTTCAACAGGTTATTGAGACTCATTTATTAACACTCCTTCAAAACATCAAGGAATAATATTATCATAGCTGTGGAATAGGTGAAGAAATGGGCTTCATTAGAATACCTATCAACATAAAGGCTTGGAATTTTTTTATGGTACCTTAGTCCACTCTTCATTCTTACTACCTACCAAATGTGTTTGAAATGGTAGGTTACTGGCATGCATATTTAGCAGTTGATTATAATAGAAGATACTGCCTTTTGTCCCAGCAAACCTTTCCTGTGCCATAGTGCTGGTTTATTGTTCCAATGTTTCAGTAGGGTCTATGGCATTAGAATTCCTCTAGGTTTCAATGTTTAGATAAGAAAATGGGTACTAATAACACAGCACTTGAAAGGTGAGTTCAGAAAAACTTTATGGGTGTTTATTCAAGCCATTGTTTCTTCTCTTTTGGGTAATATTTTAAGTGAACCATTTTTCATCTGAGGGATGTTCATAGATGTTTTAAAATTCAAACCTATTCTGTTTCTATTTCATAAAATGTATACCACACTTGAAAAAGGAATTGTAAAGTATTATGACAATGTACAAAATCATATCCCATGCTGATGTATGATTTATTTTATACATTTTAAGTAGATAGCAAGATAAATGTTTAGATCATATTAAAGACATACTATCCAGCACTTTGATTCAGTTGGTGCCAACAGGGCATTGTAATGTGCAGTTCATGTGGCTATTTATTTTCATGTACAGACAAGTCAGTTCTTTGCTACACTTAGGAAGGTTTTTTCTTCTTTTTTGCTGTTTACACCCTAATAGCAACTGACTTCTAAAATCTTTACTAGTCTGCAAAGAGCAGATGGACAGAATTCTGTTTTACTCTAATATAGCTTGTTCTATTTCTGTGCCGCCGTTGAAATTCACAGGCTGAACATGATTTTCTACTATAGATTTAAGTATTTGAATTGGATAGAGGAATAATATATATACAAAAATATAGCTGGTCAGGGCTATAACTTGGAATGGCTGAAAAATTCTTAACATTAACACACTATTACAAATTAAGTAATAGTGGTTTTAATTAAGAGCCACCTAAAAGAATAAACGTATCTCATTGTAATGCTTGTTCAAAGCCTTTGATTTTAGAAACGTGATCAAAAATACTGACTACTAAATGAAATTATTCTGGATTGTAACAAATTAGCAACCCATCCATTTTTGCATTCAATAGATAGTAACCTGAATATTATTAATCATATTTATTGCATGTTATATGGAACTGTTAATTCTCACACTAAAACACAAAAAGCACGAGGTAAACATGTTTCATTGAAAATGCTGAAATATGTCTCTACACTGCTATGGGAAAATTGTGCAATACTTGATATATGGTAGGTTCTCCTACTATGAGAATCTTACTAGCCAAAGAGAATTGTTTAGATTCTGCTACTTAAATTTTAGGTGGCTGAAAACATGTGTACCTCTCAATGTGTATTTAATATGCTATGTGTTAGTATTATTTTATTCCCATGCCTTCTGAGATAAAATGCTGTTTTTTGGTTTTATAAAATTGTGACTTGAAAACAAACTTACATTTTTTAAACTGTTTTCAAAGTGGTTACTTTATATAAAGTACAACTTGTGTTTTTGAGCTGTTGTCTATCATGATTTCTTTTTAAATCTGTTTTTGTATTTAGTACTTTTTAGAAAAAGCTTTTCCTTAGTATTTATAACCACAAGCAACCTACATGTTGCAGTCATTCCATACTTTCTTTTCACCATTAAATAGTATAGCAGTTGTCACATTTTTTCCTGTAGATCACTGAAATTGCTAAAGATGTTAGCAAACCATTCACATGTAGTATTGCCATATAAATAAAAATGCACGAGTCATCTTGATAATTTTTCTTCCACAATAGCATATTTAAATCAAAGACTGTATTCTAAAACCTCATAAAACCCTGGAAGTTTTATTGAAAGCAGCTAGACAGCATCAACACAATATAGCTATCTGGTAAAATAGATG